>NC_051285.1:13116164-13417894 GCF_015220745.1 Sebastes umbrosus | reverse complement strand
ACTACCCAGCTGGTGATGGTGCCTGAAGGAACACAGGAGCACATTTTTAAGCAGTGCATGCCTGTAGATGCTTTTTATGGTGCTATTCAATAAGTAAAGAATTCAAACAGTAGAACACCGATGTGTGGCAGAGTGATCTAGTGATTTATGAGATGTTCATTTTTTTTTTTTTCCAAATCTGTTATGTGATACTGATTATATGACAATATCAGTTAAGCTTGCAACATTTGAAATCCCCTTCAGTCGTACAGAAAGTGTGACAAAAAAGGGGCAACAATGTAAAGAAATATATGAATAATAATAATAATATTAATAACACAGGTGATAATGACAATAGCAACAATCCACTAAACCAACAGCAGCAAAATACACAATTAAATAATGCATTGGAAACTGTATAATAAAAAAAAATATATGTATATAAATATCAAAACAATAATAGTTAAAATAGTAATAAATAATAAAAATAATAATAAAGAAAAAAATAATTGAAAGGGAAAAAAAGGAAAGAAAAGAAAATTTAAGAAAAATATTATGTACTAATTTCTACAGGTTCAAGTACTGTACATGTGACGGGCTAGGAGCTTTCCCAGTCTGTGATTTGAGTTTGGCTATCATAGTATATATATGTTCTCTTAAACGTGTCCTTAACAATGTTAACTTAATCTTCTTGAGTTTCAAATAGAACATAATTTCTTTAAGCCATCTAGTATGGGACGGGGGAGTCCAATCTTCCAATTAAGAAGAATAAGGTGTCAAACCATCAATGTAGTAATACCGAGCCTTCTGGTCTAACTCCAAAGAGGACAGTGGTAGACTCAGGTACAATTTCTGTGTTGTGTCACTAAGGAACTGAAAGACCTTTTCACACTGAAGTTTTGTAAATGACCAGAACATGTGCAACCAGGTTTAAGATGTTTAATCTTAAACACATTTTCATTTCTTACCAGGTATCTCCACCTCCATTAGTGAGAGGATTTTCACCAGAAATATGGGAATCCAGCAGAGGGCATCAGAGAACACTATGAAGAAAAATCTGTTGGCCACAGCCACGTCTCTGTGCAGTCGGCTCCTCAAGTCTGTGGCGTTGATGCCCGTTTTATAGATGGAGTAGAACATGCTGGAGTAGGAGAAGGCGATCACCAGGAACGCCACTAGGTTTAGACCTAAAGAAATGCACATGGTATTCATACACATAAATGCCGTGGGGGGAATAAGTATTCAGATTCTAATACATTACATGTAAAAATCATTAAAAGTAAAAGTCCTGCATTGAAAATCCTGCTTAATTAAAAGTACAAGTATTATCATAGAAATATACTTGAAAGTAGTAAGTACTCATTCTGCAGAAAAAAGACCCATGTGACTGATATATTATTATATTACACTATTTAATTGTTAATATTGATGCATCAGTGAGAGAGCAACATTTTAAAGTTAGTAGCTGGTCGAGGTCGAGTCAGTTTTGATTACTTCATATACATTTAGATAGTTTAGTAAATGTTGAACCCCATGCAAAGGGTCACAAGATAAATCTCAGGGGTTGTGTGATGAGAAAACAAAGACAAAACAAAGTTCTGCTACACAAGTTTGTATTCATTTTTTGGACTTTTTCTCTAATTAGGGCCCGAGCACGAAAGTGCCAGGACCCAACGGTGTCCTGGCACGAAGTGCAAGGAACCTATTGTTTTTCTGGGGATTATTAGGGCCCGAGCACGAAAGTGCCAGGACCCAACGGTGTCCTGGCACGAAGTGCAAGGAACCTATTGTTTTTCTGGGGATTATTATTAGGGCCCGAGCACGAAAGTGCCAGGACCCAACGGTGTCCTGGCACGAAGTGCAAGGAACCTATTGTTTTTCTGGGGATTATTATTATTATTCTTTTTCCGCTGCAAGATCGCGTTTTTGACGACCTTAGCCATCCCCAAAACTCACGAAAAGTGGAGTATGCGTCAGAACTGGTGGGAAATTCAATGTTCTGGAGTGACTGGGCTCGGGTGTCTCCAGAGGGCTCCATAGCGCCCCCTAACGTACGCAGTTTTTCAGAGAAAGTTTCTTCGATCTTCACGAAATTCAAGTATGTCATTGCTCACGCCCTCATACCTGGATTAAATGATTTTGAGATTTCTTCGGCAAACAGGAAGTCAGCCATGTTGGACTTCCTGCGTGATTTTAGAATTTACGAACGCATATTTGAAGACTTTAGGATGCACAAAAATTTATGAAACTTTACACACACATCCAAACTAGTAATTACTTAATTTTAGTGGTGAAATTTTGCTTGGGCGTGGCATGTTGGCTCTCTAGCGCCCCCTTATGTCTTTCAGATTTTGAACATACCTTTAGGTACTCGAAAACTCATGAAATTTGGCAAGATGATAGACACCTGTGAACTTTATTTAAATATATAGCCATTAGGCTCAGTGTGTTTAGCCGGCTCTATAGCGCCCCCTAACGCGTTGAAATTTTAACTTTGTCAAAGTTGATCCGATAATCATGAAATTTGGTATGCATATCCCACTCATCATTTGAAACATATTCCTCATTGGGTTTCATTAGCTCCGCCCACCCGGAAGTCGGCCATATTGGATTTCATGTCACTTTTAGCATTTTATAGGCCGCGTACTTTAACGAACTCCTCCTACAGATTTAATCAGATCGATTTGAAATTTGGTCAGGACCATCTTAAGACCTTGAAGATGAAAAGTTATTAAAATCGTGAGTTTTCACTTAACGAGCGGAACGTGGCGTGGCGTCCATTTTGAGCCATTCGCCATGAAACAGGCAGTTATTGTAACTCAACTGTACATAGTCCGATCTGCCCCAAATCTCTCAGGTATGATGGTGGTCCAGTACTGATGACATGTATATGAAAAATTATACTCATAGCCCCGCCCCAAGACGTTAGCCCCGCCCCCTTTCATATCTCATGAACCGTTTATAGTAGAGTCTTGCGGGAGGTGTCATATCACTCAGCAGAGAGTGCCTGTTTCATTGGGGATGGTTAGCCCCGCCCCCTACACATTAGCCCCGCCCCCTTTCATAACTCATGATCCGTTTGTAGTAGAGTCTTGTGGGGGGTGTCATATCACTCAGCAGAGAGTGCCTGTTTCATTGGTGAAAGTTATGCCCGCCCCCTACACATTAGCCACACCCCCTTTCATAACTCGTGATCCGTTTGTCGTAGAGTCTTGTGGGAGGTGTTATATCGCTCAGCAGAGAGTGCCTGTCGTAGAGCCTTGCGGCAGGCGTCGTGGCGCTCGTCAGAGTTTCGGCTTCACGGTGCCCGGCCGCGTCGGTCGGCGTCCCGCCAGCATCCTCGACGCGCAAGGGGCGAGGGCCCGTTCATCGCTGCTTGCAGCTTTAATTAGGGCCCGAGCACGAAAGTGCCAGGACCCAACGGTGTCCTGGCACGAAGTGCAAGGAACCTATTGTTTTTCTGGGGATTATTATTATTCTTTTTCCGCTGCAAGATCGCGTTTTTGACGACCTTAGCCATCCCCAAAACTCACGAAAAGTGGAGTATGCGTCAGAACTGGTGGGAAATTCAATGTTCTGGAGTGACTGGGCTCGGGTGTCTCCAGAGGGCTCCATAGCGCCCCCTAACGTACGCAGTTTTTCAGAGAAAGTTTCTTCGATCTTCACGAAATTCAAGTATGTCATTGCTCACGCCCTCATACCTGGATTAAATGATTTTGAGATTTCTTCGGCAAACAGGAAGTCAGCCATGTTGGACTTCCTGCGTGATTTTAGAATTTACGAACGCATATTTGAAGACTTTAGGATGCACAAAAATTTATGAAACTTTACACACACATCCAAACTAGTAATTACTTCATTTTAGTGGTGAAATTTTGCTTGGGCGTGGCATGTTGGCTCTCTAGCGCCCCCTTATGTCTTTCAGATTTTGAACATACCTTTAGGTACTCGAAAACTCATGAAATTTGGCAAGATGATAGACACCTGTGAACTTTATTTAAATATATAGCCATTAGGCTCAGTGTGTTTAGCCGGCTCTATAGCGCCCCCTAACGCGTTGAAATTTTAACTTTGTCAAAGTTGATCCGATAATCATGAAATTTGGTATGCATATCCCACTCATCATTTGAAACATATTCCTCATTGGGTTTCATTAGCTCCGCCCACCCGGAAGTCGGCCATATTGGATTTTATGTACGATTTTCCCAATTTTTGAGTTTTATTGGCCGCGTACTTTAACGAACTCCTCCTACAGATTTGATCAGATGGAGTTGAAATTTGGTCAGGACCATCTTAAAACCTTGAAGATGAAAAGTTATTAAAATGATGAGTGTCCACTTAACGATCGGACCGTAGCGTGGCGGCCATTTTGAGCCATTCGCCAGTTATTGTAACTCAACTGTACATAGTCCGATCTGCCCCAAATCTCTCAGGTATGATGGTGCTCCAGTACTGATGACATGTATATGAAAAATTATACTCATAGCCCCGCCCTAAGACGTTAGCCCCGCCCCCTTTCATAACTCATGAACCGTTTATAGTAGAGTCTTGTGGGATGTGTCATATCACTCAGCAGAGAGTGGGTTAACCCTAACTCAACTGTACATAGTCCGATCTGCCCCAAATTTCTCAGGTATGATAAGGGTCCAGTCCTGATTATATGTAAATGCAAAAATATAGTCATAGCCACGGCCCCTACACATTAGCCCCGCCCCCTTTCATAACTCATGATCCGTTTGTCGTAGAGTCTTGAGGGAGGTGTCATATCACTCAGCAGAGAGTGCCTGTTTCATTGGTGAAGGTTATCCCCGCCCCCTACACATTAGCCCCGCCCCCTTTCATAACTCATGATCCGTTTGTCGTAGAGTCTTGTGGGAGGTGTCATATCACTCAGCAGAGAGTGCCTGTTTCATTGGTGAAGGTTATGCCCGCCCCCTACACATTAGCCACGCCCCCTTTCATTACTCATGATCCGTTTGTCGTAGAGTCTTGTGGGAGGTGTTATATCGCTCAGCAGAGAGTGCCTGTTTCATTGGTGAAGGTTATGCCCGCCCCCTACACATTAGCCCCGCCCCCTTTCATAACTCGTGATCCGTTTGTCGTAGAGTCTTGTGGGAAGTGTCATATCACTCAGCAGAGAGTGCCTGTTTCATTGGTGAAGGTTATGCCCGCCCCCTACACATTAGCCCCGCCCCCTTTCATAACTCATGAACCGTTTGTCGTAGAGCCTTGCGGCAGGCGTCGTGGCGCTCGTCAGAGTTTCGGCTTCACGGTGCCCGGCCGCGTCGGTCGGCGTCCCGCCAGCATCCCCGACGCGCAAGGGGCGAGGGCCCGTTCATCGCTGCTTGCAGCTTTAATTATTATTCTTTTTCCGCTGCGAGATCGCGTTTTTGACGACCTTAGCCATCCCCAAAACTCACGAAAAGTGGAGTATGCGTCAGAACTGGTGGGAAATTCAATGTTCTGGAGTGACTGGGCTCGGGTGTCTCCAGAGGGCTCCATAGCGCCCCCTAACGTATGCAGTTTTTCAGAGAAAGTTTCTTCGATCTTCACGAAATTCAAGTATGTCATTGCTCACGCCCTCATACCTGGATTAAATGATTTTGAGATTTCTTCGGCAAACAGGAAGTCAGCCATGTTGGACTTCCTGCGTGATTTTAGAATTTACGAACGCATATTTGAAGACTTTAGGATGCACAAAAATTTATGAAACTTTACACACACATCCAAACTAGTAATTACTTCATTTTAGTGGTGAAATTTTGCTTGGGCGTGGCATGTTGGCTCTCTAGCGCCCCCTTATGTCTTTCAGATTTTGAACATACCTTTAGGTACTCGAAAACTCATGAAATTTGGCAAGATGATACACACCTGTGAACTTTATTTAAATATATAGCCATTAGGCTCAGTGTGTTTAGCCGGCTCTATAGCGCCCCCTAACGCGTTGAAATTTTAACTTTGTCAAAGTTGATCCGATAATCATGAAATTTGGTATGCATATCCCACTCATCATTTGAAACATATTCCTCATTGGGTTTCATTAGCTCCGCCCACCCGGAAGTCGGCCATATTGGATTTCATGTCACTTTTAGCATTTTATAGGCCGCGTACTTTAACGAACTCCTCCTACAGATTTAATCAGATCGATTTGAAATTTGGTCAGGACCATCTTAAGACCTTGAAGATGAAAAGTTATTAAAATCGTGAGTTTTCACTTAACGAGCGGAACGTGGCGTGGCGTCCATTTTGAGCCATTCGCCATGAAACAGGCAGTTATTGTAACTCAACTGTACATAGTCCGATCTGCCCCAAATCTCTCAGGTATGATGGTGGTCCAGTACTGATGACATGTATATGAAAAATTATACTCATAGCCCCGCCCCAAGACGTTAGCCCCGCCCCCTTTCATATCTCATGAACCGTTTATAGTAGAGTCTTGCGGGAGGTGTCATATCACTCAGCAGAGAGTGCCTGTTTCATTGGGGATGGTTAGCCCCGCCCCCGACACATTAGCCCCGCCCCCTTTCATAACTCATGATCCGTTTGTAGTAGAGTCTTGTGGGGGGTGTCATATCACTCAGCAGAGAGTGCCTGTTTCATTGGTGAAAGTTATGCCCGCCCCCTACACATTAGCCACGCCCCCTTTCATAACTCGTGATCCGTTTGTCGTAGAGTCTTGTGGGAGGTGTTATATCGCTCAGCAGAGAGTGCCTGTCGTAGAGCCTTGCGGCAGGCGTCGTGGCGCTCGTCAGAGTTTCGGCTTCACGGTGCCCGGCCGCGTCGGTCGGCGTCCCGCCAGCATCCTCGACGCGCAAGGGGCGAGGGCCCGTTCATCGCTGCTTGCAGCTTTAATTAGGGCCCGAGCACGAAAGTGCCAGGACCCAACGGTGTCCTGGCACGAAGTGCAAGGAACCTATTGTTTTTCTGGGGATTATTATTATTATTCTTTTTCCGCTGCAAGATCGCGTTTTTGACGACCTTAGCCATCCCCAAAACTCACGAAAAGTGGAGTATGCGTCAGAACTGGTGGGAAATTCAATGTTCTGGAGTGACTGGGCTCGGGTGTCTCCAGAGGGCTCCATAGCGCCCCCTAACGTACGCAGTTTTTCAGAGAAAGTTTCTTCGATCTTCACGAAATTCAAGTATGTCATTGCTCACGCCCTCATACCTGGATTAAATGATTTTGAGATTTCTTCGGCAAACAGGAAGTCAGCCATGTTGGACTTCCTGCGTGATTTTAGAATTTACGAACGCATATTTGAAGACTTTAGGATGCACAAAAATTTATGAAACTTTACACACACATCCAAACTAGTAATTACTTCATTTTAGTGGTGAAATTTTGCTTGGGCGTGGCATGTTGGCTCTCTAGCGCCCCCTTATGTCTTTCAGATTTTGAACATACCTTTAGGTACTCGAAAACTCATGAAATTTGGCAAGATGATAGACACCTGTGAACTTTATGTAACTGTATAGCCATTAGGCTCAGTGTGTTTAGCCGGCTCTATAGCGCCCCCTAACGCGTTGAAATTTTAACTTTGTCAAAGTTGATCCGATATTCATGAAATTTGGTATGCATATCCCACTCATCATTTGAAACATATTCCTCATTGGGTTTCATTAGCTACGCCCACCCGGAAGTCGGCCATATTGGATTTCATGTCACTTTTAGCATTTTATAGGCCGCGTACTTTAACGAACTCCTCCTACAGATTTAATCAGATCGATTTGAAATTTGGTCAGGACCATCTTAAGACCTTGAAGATGAAAAGTTATTAAAATCGTGAGTTTTCAATTAACGAGCGGAACGTGGCGTGGCGTCCATTTTGAGCCATTCGCCATGAAACAGGCAGTTATTGTAACTCAACTGTACATAGTCCGATCTGCCCCAAATCTCTCAGGTATGATGGTGGTCCAGTACTGATGACATGTATATGAAAAATTATACTCATAGCCCCGCCCCAAGACGTTAGCCCCGCCCCCTTTCATATCTCATGAACCGTTTATAGTAGAGTCTTGCGGGAGGTGTCATATCACTCAGCAGAGAGTGCCTGTTTCATTGGGGATGGTTAGCCCCGCCCCCTACACATTAGCCCCGCCCCCTTTCATAACTCATGATCCGTTTGTAGTAGAGTCTTGTGGGGGGTGTCATATCACTCAGCAGAGAGTGCCTGTTTCATTGGTGAAAGTTATGCCCGCCCCCTACACATTAGCCACGCCCCCTTTCATAACTCGTGATCCGTTTGTCGTAGAGTCTTGTGGGAGGTGTTATATCGCTCAGCAGAGAGTGCCTGTCGTAGAGCCTTGCGGCAGGCGTCGTGGCGCTCGTCAGAGTTTCGGCTTCACGGTGCCCGGCCGCGTCGGTCGGCGTCCCGCCAGCATCCTCGACGCGCAAGGGGCGAGGGCCCGTTCATCGCTGCTTGCAGCTTTAATTATTATTCTTTTTCCGCTGCAAGATCGCGTTTTTGACGACCTTAGCCATCCCCAAAACTCACGAAAAGTGGAGTATGCGTCAGAACTGGTGGGAAATTCAATGTTCTGGAGTGACTGGGCTCGGGTGTCTCCAGAGGGCTCCATAGCGCCCCCTAACGTACGCAGTTTTTCAGAGAAAGTTTCTTCGATCTTCACGAAATTCAAGTATGTCATTGCTCACGCCCTCATACCTGGATTAAATGATTTTGAGATTTCTTCGGCAAACAGGAAGTCAGCCATGTTGGACTTCCTGCGTGATTTTAGAATTTACGAACGCATATTTGAAGACTTTAGGATGCACAAAAATTTATGAAACTTTACACACACATCCAAACTAGTAATTACTTCATTTTAGTGGTGAAATTTTGCTTGGGCGTGGCATGTTGGCTCTCTAGCGCCCCCTTATGTCTTTCAGATTTTGAACATACCTTTAGGTACTCGAAAACTCATGAAATTTGGCAAGATGATAGACACCTGTGAACTTTATTTAAATATATAGCCATTAGGCTCAGTGTGTTTAGCCGGCTCTATAGCGCCCCCTAACGCGTTGAAATTTTAACTTTGTCAAAGTTGATCCGATAATCATGAAATTTGGTATGCATATCCCACTCATCATTTGAAACATATTCCTCATTGGGTTTCATTAGCTCCGCCCACCCGGAAGTCGGCCATATTGGATTTCATGTCACTTTTAGCATTTTATAGGCCGCGTACTTTAACGAACTCCTCCTACAGATTTAATCAGATCGATTTGAAATTTGGTCAGGACCATCTTAAGACCTTGAAGATGAAAAGTTATTAAAATCGTGAGTTTTCACTTAACGAGCGGAACGTGGCGTGGCGTCCATTTTGAGCCATTCGCCATGAAACAGGCAGTTATTGTAACTCAACTGTACATAGTCCGATCTGCCCCAAATCTCTCAGGTATGATGGTGGTCCAGTACTGATGACATGTATATGAAAAATTATACTCATAGCCCCGCCCCAAGACGTTAGCCCCGCCCCCTTTCATATCTCATGAACCGTTTATAGTAGAGTCTTGCGGGAGGTGTCATATCACTCAGCAGAGAGTGCCTGTTTCATTGGGGATGGTTAGCCCCGCCCCCTACACATTAGCCCCGCCCCCTTTCATAACTCATGATCCGTTTGTAGTAGAGTCTTGTGGGGGGTGTCATATCACTCAGCAGAGAGTGCCTGTTTCATTGGTGAAAGTTATGCCCGCCCCCTACACATTAGCCACGCCCCCTTTCATAACTCGTGATCCGTTTGTCGTAGAGTCTTGTGGGAGGTGTTATATCGCTCAGCAGAGAGTGCCTGTCGTAGAGCCTTGCGGCAGGCGTCGTGGCGCTCGTCAGAGTTTCGGCTTCACGGTGCCCGGCCGCGTCGGTCGGCGTCCCGCCAGCATCCTCGACGCGCAAGGGGCGAGGGCCCGTTCATCGCTGCTTGCAGCTTTAATTTTATCTTATTTTGTCACATAATTGTACCGCTTTTGTGCATTAAAAGTGTTATTGATAACATTCAGCCACTAGATGTCGCATTCTCAAGCCAAAAATGTTGGGAATTTAATCTTTAACAATGCATTGTATTGTATAAATTAATCATGTTTTTAAATGTAAAATCTTAAACTGAAAAGTAACCACAGCTGCCAAATAAGAAGTAGTGAAAGCATAAAGCTGAAATACTGAAGTAAAGTAGAAGTACCTCAAAAATGTACTTACAGTAAGTATGGATCTGAGTAAATCTACTTAGTTACTTTCCACCACTGCATAAATGTGCATACAACACAGACAGCTATAGAATATACAGTGCACCTCCTAAAACACACTTTACATGCATGCACTGTACACAGGTTTTCATGTGCATGCACACACACACACACACACAGAATGAAAAGCTAGTGATGATGAATGACAAACTGTGGCACCTCAGACATGAATTAATTCCCATGATTCTTATTTAACAGCCTGGTGATGTAAATGCTGGCACCCTGTTAGAGAGAATATCCCCCATAATTCCATCATTCATCACCGCTGCCAGACTTCCACCAGTCCTCAGTGAGAACACTGAGTATTAATAAGAACCCAGACTAATCATGCATTGTTGATAGGTGTTTGCTGTGCAATGGCCCAATCTAACATGTGATACTGTTCTCGCTTCTGTTAGTTGGTTGGTACACGATGACAATGTGTAACAATGTCACTTAAAATGGGACCAGATTGCTCTTGAAAGATTCAAAAAATAAAGCTGCATCATATTCACCTGTGCATCCTTACATAATAACAATATAAAAAGCTTTAGTTTCCATGTCTCTATGATAAGCAACAGTACGGCTCATTGGATTTAAAGCTCAGTGTGTGTAGAGCATTTGATCACTCATTAGTTTCATTGATTGGTGAAAGAAACACCCTTCTCATAAATGTAGACTACTCATTTTTGGAGGTACCCTCAAGTGCTAAACAACAAACACACACAAAAAAAGCTGCAACCAACTTTTTAGTTCATTGCTAAAAAATCAGTATTCACTGTGAAATGAGCTTATGTGAGGAAAAAATTAATTTTTTTCCTTCAATTTACCCAGAAAAATCCCTGTTGAATATCCTTTGGCGGTAGGTTTTTCTTGCCTGTCAGAGTGCAGGGGAAAGCAGACGCCGTTCCGTCCGTAGTAGTTTCCAAAAACGTCCTGATTCATCAGGGGCACAGCAGCAATAATGAAACCCAGCAACCAGATAGAGGCCAGGACCACCTTACAGCGGGACGGCAAACATGCTGTTAGGATTTCTGCTCTCCAAAGCCCACAAAGAAAAACGGTTCAAGCAAATTGATGACTCATTGGAATTCCACATTTTCGCTGTCATTTAATGAACTACAACGCTGAAACATTTCAGTCTAGTTGTCTCCTGTTGAGTGACAAGTCGTTGCATGCTCTACCTTCATCTAGACTCTCTGAGAAAGAACAGCTGGCTGAGCTTTCTCACAGAGCACAAAGACCCTCTTTTAGTTTTACTTTCAGGCTGCATTCATAACAGATCAGGCGGTGCGGCAAAGACGCAGGTTATCCCATTCATTTTGAATGGAAGTAGTGTGTTTGTGCTGCGGCTACGGCGGCCACATGGGGTGCCGAAAAAAACGCAGTGGCCTGCGGCGGAAAAGTAGAAACAGAATTAACTTTTGGAGAAACGCAACCCGGCGACGTGCTGTGGTGGCCAATCACATAACCGCCAATCCAGACCTGTACAATGAGGGAACAAAATGCGTTAATTGTACCGCCGCACAATCCTGCGGCAAATTGACACAATGCCTGATCTGGTGTGAATTCAGCCTAACATCAAGGATGCAGGAGCATTATTAGCAAATGGTTATACAGTCAGATTTGGCTGAAAATGCTCTGCTCTCAAAGAATCCCTCATAACGAACTTGAACATTAGATATTAGTTAAATCAACAATAACAGAAATATAGCACATATAAAGAGGAATTTGGGGCGGTAATAATAGTAATAGTGAGAAGTTTAGTAATGACAACGCTGCCGACGCAGCTATGAATGAGGCAGTGACTGTGAAGCATACATGAAACAGCTGCTCTGCCTGAAATAACACTTTATATTAGTGTTGTTAATGCAAGTTGTCTTAATTTTCTTTACTTTCTCATTTGAAATTCAGTTCATTAAGTTCTTCCACACACCGTTTGAAGAAAATGAGCTGTACTTAAGTGAACCAACTCCGTTTCGTTTCCTTGCTGAAGGGTAAAAGTGTCAAAAATTAATAGGTGTTTCAATGAGAATCTTCTTTAATCTTTTAATCTCAGTCTTGATAAAGGATTCCTAATTGGGAGTTCACACACACACACACACACACACACACACACATAAGGTGAGTCAACTGACAGCATGATTCTCGGGCTTAGTTGTAATGATTGCAGTGTCATTTATATTGATTTTGGCTGTCTAAAATTAAAGTTGGCGTTGTGAAACCCGCTGTGACCTTAAGATGAAATGCTGCACCTCCACACATCACACAGCTTTCCTGGCTCTCTACCTTGAGTCTCTGGATCTGCTGTGCAGTATAATTAGTCTATTTCTAAACGTAGCTTCAACAAAGAGCGTGTCACACTAAGCGCACTGGCTGAGCACTCAGCAGAACACTTAATAGCTCATTCTTTTCAAAGGAAAACTACTACAGGGCAGCAAATCCAAAGTTTTCACACCATAAGGTTGCATGATTGTTTCACACACCACCACACTCCTGAAGTGAGCAGTAAACGTCTATATAAAAACAGCACAACAAAAGACCCAATCAAATGAATGTGACAGTTCTCCTGTATTTCTGTCTAAGTCGTGTAAAGTAGCTCACCACAGTTTGAAGTTTGCCTGGGCGCAGGTTGCTGAAAGGGAAGACGATGACAAGGAACTTCTCCAGAGTCAGGTAGGTCAGAAGGAGGACAGAGACCTGAGAGAAAAACACTCACTGTGAATCTTTTTTTATTTATTTCCTTCCAGATAAACTTTTTAGCTCAAGCTAATATGATAGAAGAATGCAGAGACATTAATCTGCTTTATTGTTGTCACAGATTTGCAATGTGTGCTGATGCAGTCTCGAGCAAGAACTAATTGAAAACTCCTCCTTGTTGGTGCATTCAAGTGCTTAGCCAATTGAGACTTGAGAGTGGTATACATGATTTATTACAGTACTTTACATTACATTTATATACAACGATAACTATTTTTGTGTGCATTGAAAAATATTTTTGTGGCATTTATATATAAATCACAAAATACATTTGTGAATCCTTCTTTGTGCATTCATTAATATCGAGACTGATCTGACCCCATAAAATTCTCCCTGGAGAACTAGAGTCAGAGCCAGTGGCTTGATGCTGGTCTGATAAAATATTGGAAGCAGCAAGAACAGCAGCAGCTTATAATGGGATCAGTGAAAAAGCAGCATCAGCAGAATAAGAGTGTGTAAGCGCTATCGGCAGCTTATCTAAATCTTGGTTATGTATTGCAGTGAATAAAGTTTGTCAAAGGTTCACACAGCAGCTTAGTATGTGTGTGTATATGTGTGAATGTGAGCGGGACACTTATCTATGAGTTACCTCTGAGGAGAGCATGGCCAGGAATCCAATGGTCTGACACTCCACGCTCTCCATCCAGAGCAGGGCGTTGCGATTGTACTGCCCGCGGAATTTCACATCAAACACTCCGACGAAAAACAGGTACACACCCATGAGGCAGTCTGCACCTGAACACCAAGAGATAGTGACAAACATGAGTCTGTTTACAGAGAGAGGTGCTCTGTGTGGGTTTGTTAGAAGAGTCCATCTGTCAGCTGCTGGCAGACCAAACATTTCTCATTAAAATACAACATTATTTCTGCCCTCCTGAGCAGGTATGGGATACACACATGTCTGGATGTCGCTGTGAGCAGGTGTGTGTGGGTGGGTGAGAGACTAGGTGAGCTATTGAGTTAATTTAAGACACCATGACTCAACATCTTTTTACACATAACATGGATGGAAAATTGGAAATAAGGAAACCAAGATAAAACATGTCAAGTAGTTTGAAAAGATCCATCTGTCTATAGAGACTCTTGTGGATCCGATGAGCCCAACTGCATTCATGTGTGATGACGTTAGTCCTCATAGTGAGACCATTTTCTGAAACTGGACCTCACTTTATAAAATGACCTGTTGTGACCTCTAGAATAATCACAGCCTCATGAAACTTTACAGCCACAAACTACAGACCTAGAGCATTCAGAGGTAGCTTTCCAAGGTAGATTGACTGTAAGGGAGTTTCTGAGCAGTTACCAGTACTGAAGTGCTCGCCATCCAATTGCCGAAAAATGCAATTCTTGCAGAAATCTCCAAATGTCAAAAGTTTTTGAAACCAAACCACAGCATGGCTTTTTCTGTGGTGTTCCTCAAGGTCTTGGTGTCTTAATGTGGTATTTTTGAGGGATTATTGATAATTTTCATCATTCTCAATTGGTAGAAAATGGTTAAATCTAGCAACAAATCTGTGTAACAAATGATATCAACCCCAAAATTGCTGCAACAACTTAAGAGACATAATAGAGCATGGGGATGACCATCATATACTTCTATCATAATGTTCTAAGCCCAATTTATTTTAATTAATCAATTAATTAATTAAGTCGTGTTTACCTCTGAACCATGACTAGAACAATCTGACACACAGTGGTGAGCTGCTTCTCAAATTAATCTTCAGGTTCCCAGCTTTCAGATGATGTACATCACTTCTAAGTGACTTCTACTGTTGACCTGCTATCTTTTTTAGCGCTGTTGTTGTGAGGATAAGGTTCACCTCTACCCTTACATGCAGAGTCGGATGCTACATTTGTTTCAAGTATTTCTGTATTTGCACATAGTATACCTGAGAGTACAGTGGTGTGGTTACTCACAGCAGAGGACCTTGATGCAGGCAGCATGCAAGTTGTTCTCTGCTCGTATCAACGACCTCATGCCGATGACAAAGAGGTTACCGAAACAGGTGATGAATGCCATGACCCAGACGGACACCCGCAGCAGTGGGTTAGCCAGCAGGTCCTCAAAGGAAGAGATGCCATCCGTGTTGGGCTTACAGGACCTGACATGAGGCGCATAGGAGCAGTACTGGAACGTCTTAAAGTAGCTGGCAGAGAAAAACACATAGAGAGGGGTAGCAGAAGAAACAGGGGAGAATGACAGTGTGACAAGTTAGAGATATCATGTTGGGTTATTCAGTGATGACAGAAACATGTTAGGACTGTACGTACATGTGGGAGAGGTTCTTCATAGGCAGAAACATCTTAGTCTGAATGTCTGGGATTGCTATCCCCTCCAGCGCCCTATAGAAAATAGAGCATATTTCACCACCAAACAGGCTGCAGCAAGACGTGTCTTTGTGTGTGTGTGTGTGTGTGTGTGTGTGTACTCACAGAGACTGAAGATGTGTCAGGTGGTTGAAGTGGCTGGGGTGGATGTGGAGAAGGGGATTGTGGGAGATATTTCTGCAATAAGAAACAGATTTTAAGAAAGTCAATAAAGGCTGCCTGGGTGGAATGTAACACATGGCTGAATGACATCCTACATCCTGTTATTTTGTTATGTTACAACGAGGCGTTGCAGCATCCTGCCTCTTCCTCGTGTTTCTAAATTTATTCACATCTGACTATTTTTGAAGTGAGAACATTTGTCTGTGCTTCATTATTATGTAGTGCACGTATGGCAATAGAAAACCCCAAGGCTGTTAAGCAGGGGTTGACTCGGTTTGACCCTATGGTCGCTTTAAACTACAATCTGTTTGGCCGCAGATGAAAAAAATGTGCATATGGGCTTTTATTGCAAAAGCTTTAAATGACCGATAAATAACTGCAGTACACATCCAGTTTACTGACCTATTTCTCCAGTAGCTACTGTATAACACAAGCTTATCAGAGAAAATTCTATTTTTGGTCCCAATCACCCGAAGAGAGCTAAGTAAATCTGCCTTTCCCTTTCACGCTCCACAGGCTTGGAACAAGCTGCAATGCACACTTAACTTGAAATCCTCTCTTCACATGTTTAAAAATATCTTAAAATAGGTTTTTACAGAACAATGTTGTTGCTTTTAACAAGTGGCATTCGTTTTATTTTAGCTTCTGATTCCTGTATGTAGGTTTAGGTAAGAACAACATGATTGGGCTTAAAACTACTACCTTTGTGTAGTGAAAATGAAACTGAATGTTGTGAACACGGGACATGAAGGAACAGCTGATTGTAACGTGAAAGTGAAACTTAACGCACAGGACACAAACAGAGGTCTCCTGAATGAAAGCCCTGTGTTTGTTGGATCCATCCACCTTCCCTCCTGCCCGCCCTGCATGTGTCTTTTCACTCTTTAAACTACATCATCTAACTCTGGGCGTTTATTGTTGCCACAGATGGGTTTACATTTTAGTTAATGGAAAGCCCTGTGCGTCTCATACAGGCGCTAAAGAGTACCTAGTGCGCCGGTAACTTGGTATTTGACGCCCTGGGAATGAGAACAAGCTGGAAGTCAACACACAGCAAAATAGAAACTGATTCAATGCAACATACTGGCAATTTTATGTCATGTGCTTGTTGCTAGCTGTAAATGTCTGGTTAACTGCAACCAGGCACCAATTCTACAATGTCAAATTGTGGCGTCCTGCACTGGAAGTGCAGGATAATTGTCCTGCTGTCCTTCCAATTGAGTTTGTGGCATGGAAAATAATGCTCCAACAGAATCTCACAGGAAGAGTGGGGTCACTCCTTTCCTGAGCAAAATGTCAGTGGTTTCATGGATCAATCAAGCAACTGGAAACGACAGCATCTTCTGTTTCCCATGCATAGTGTGTGTGTGTTTGAATGTGAGGTGGAAGGGATCATGATCATGATCATCATCATCATCATCATCATCATCATTTACTGGAATATTATATTCTGATGTGAATTACTGCATGTCCTCTCTGTGTGAATATTTTACACCGTCAAGTGTATCAAGCAATGTGAGATGACTGAGTTGAAACATTTAAATAATTGTATATATAAAATTCATTTTTTTTTTCATCTTGAAGAATGTGTTGAATTGAAGTTGTGGTAAAATAAATATTCACATTTTCCTCTGATGAGCAAGATTCATATTGTACTTTACTCCAGCAGGCTAAAACTTTAGCCCCGTGTAACAGTTTAATCAGACAAAACACAACCATAGAACTGACACTGCATGAAAAATGTTGTGTGAAGTTGATTTCAGACTTGATTTAAAGCTTTGATGACAAACTAAACTACTCTATGTCTATTAAACACATTACTGGCATTCATTTCACTGAAAGTAATTTTTTTACCAAAGCACGGTTTGGCTCTGTGGCCAGAGGCTTTTGACCATCTTGTATTATATATTTTTAGTTATGTATAATGGGTGCATGTTCCTTTATTTCTTGCCAGTTTGTCATTGGGCTCGTTCAACATGAGCCAGGCCTGCTCAGAATCGATCACTGGCGATCGGCGCACAATGCATGCCGGTTAGATATTGTGATATGTGTCCCACATGTGGGCAACAATAACCTCACAAGAGCCAGATGCCGCAGTTGCTCTCCACTGACTGCACTACCCAGGGCATGATGGGAAACGCCAGGCTGGTTGCCTGATCAAAGAGCTGATCGGCTCTTAGTTTTGACACAAACTCCACGTGTTGTAGGAAGTCAGAACTTTCTGTGTAATTGTGATATTTAAAGCTAGATTATAGGCTATTAGTCTCATGTTGTGCGATGAAGAATCTGTTAACAAACACATCTTGTGTAGTTGATATATATATATATATAATAATGAAGGTTATCTATAAAGCACTTATCAAACCAAGTGCTCATTACAATGTGCTTTACAAGGCGGACATAAAAATAATAAAGTATAGAATCCAATGCCAAACAAATATAAATAAATCTGAACGCTGTCTGCAAACTACACTTTGGCTACAGATCGGATCTAACAGGATGTAACTTTTCCTGTGACTTCTAGTGAAGTCTTACTAGCTGATGGAAACGGCTGGAAACTGCAGCTTTTTATCACCGCCTCCTGCTGCTGCTGCCTGATCTCGTCTACTTTCCAGGCAAGGCGCATTTCATCTTGCACGAGCCTAATGTTCTTTGTACCTTGTGCTTCGTGTTCCAGCCTGTTCTTCCTAGTAGTTTTGTCTTTTCCAGTGTTTAGTGTTCCCGGTGAGTGATCTTTGCAGGAAAATTTTAGGTGAAACGTATGAGAGTGCACACAAAATGGTCAGACATTTTAAGTGAGTATATGATCTCTAAATTATAAATATACCTCGTCGCTCTCAGAGGAGATGCTGAAAAGGTCAAGCAGCAGCTCTTGTGGACAAATACACCATTTATTACACAAGAAATCTTTGATATATCATAACCGTAAAAGCACAAGTGCTAGTAACATGGATGGACTGTATTAAGAGGAACAGACACTGTGTTCCAAGGCAGCTCCCAGTACAAGTTGCTCAGCTTGCACATTCATCAAAAAAGTTCTTTATGCTTTTGATTTTTTGCACATGTGGATTAAAGTCTTTTTCTGGGTGAGCTGGACGACTCGCTGCATACATGAATAACACAAATATACTGATACAGCTCTTTTTTCTTTTTATTTGGCCCAGAAGTGGTGCTCATTGTATTATACAGCTGTTTCTACTGAAATGGTAGTATATTTGGGAAAGTATTCTGGCCAACAGTTCATCATATAACCTGCAATTTCAACTTTGGCAACTACGCCGAAATTGCCGCACGGCCTGGCGATGTTCCTGGTAGCTTGGTTTGTAATAGGAATGGCTGCAGGTTTGCCATTGTGCATGCTGGCTCACTGGTAAGGCCTACAGGAAGCTAATGGAAGAGAGCCATCGTTATGTGATTCATTACAGCGTTTTTCTGCAGTCAAAATGTCTGAGGCAAAAAAATGTCAAATATATCTTTTGTGATGTTTTCCCACACAAGCAAACTAACAAAAGGACAAAGCAGCTACTCACACATATTCACATTTCTTGTGAAAGTGCCCAAAACATTTGATTTCCATCCCAGACAGCCCATTCATCCACTTTGTTGTCCCTCATATTGTTTTGAACGAAAAGCTGAAAAGCATTATAGCACAGTTTTCATTGCGTGGGGACTATCTGCTCTATTTTCGTTATTTCTGTTCATGGTTGCTCAAACCTTTCATCAGTGACGGAAGGAGCATTCAGATACTATAAGCAAAAGTTGCAATACCACACTGTAAAAACCATAGACTGTATATGAAGTTTGGCTGCAGTATAGGTCATAAATCGTGCTCCCTGTATGTTAGCAGATGGGTCAAACTAAAGAGTCAAAGTACACGACAAATACATTTTACCCAAAGATGTTTTCTGTCATTTTGGGTAGTTCTTATCACGCTGATGTATGTTCAAGTGATAACTTTTCTGAAAAGTTTGGTTTTAATTAGTTATTTGATGCTATAAAAAGGGGGTGCGACGTTATGATTGACAGCTGTGACTGACAGCTGCTCTGAGTGAAGTAGTCGCAGCAGGAGGCTCAGGAATTGTACGAGAGAGGACATGTAACTTTATCTTTCCATAACCGTCACAAATATGACACTACTGAGGGCCGATTCTCAATGGCTTTTTCAAATGCTTCAAATTTTTGTCTTTGCTTTTACAGCAATACAATAACATCTCTGACAGCAAGGTCCACCACAAGACTAAAACATTTTTGTCTTTTCTGCTAATACTCCCCTTGATTTTCTGAGTTTCCTTCCTGTGGGAGGCATTAACGGTAAGATAAAGGCATGTTCTCTGAATACAGCTTTAAATCTGGAGATCCCCAAAGTGTTTTTACACTTAATATACCATAATCCCCTTCTATAATCCTCACATAAAAAGCACACCGCTCCACTCCGCTCCTCTCCTCTCCTCTCCTCTCTTCTCTTCTCTTCTCCTCTCCTCTCCTCTCCTCTCCTCTCAGCCAGATAATAAGTTACTCACAGTTTAAGGAGGGATCTGGAGAGGCTCTTAAAGGTGTTTCTCGGCAACTCCCTGATCCTGTTGCTGGACAGATTCCTAAACAGTTAAAGAGAGTTAATGATAAACATTAAACACCAACAAAATAAATCTCAGCAGAAGCAGCCGATTTGACTGTTATCAGGCCATTACATGTGCGTCATCGCTCGCTATAAGCATCATAGATGTGGGTCAGTAGGGGCATACTATGTTGTAAAAGTGAAAGCAAAACTTAAAAGCCACATGTTCTAACATGCTATAAAACAGCATGGAACATTAAGTTTTCAACACAAACAAAACAACTTTTTTAAGTTTAGGCAACAAAACCACTTAGTTAAGTTAAGGGAAAACATTGTGTTTTGGCTTAAAATAACTACGTTTCAAAAGTGAAAGTGAAACTCAATGTTAGTGAACACAAACACAACTACACATTGTTGGTTTGACACAGGATGTAAACCCTGCTCTCCTGGATGAAAACCCTGTGTTTTGTCCCGTCCATCACTCCCAACCACTACCCCATATGGAGTTTCACTCTGTCTATACTACAGCACCGGACTTCCCCTTTTGCTCCTGTCATAAATACTATGGTCGCTAGAGATCACTGTCGTCTTCTTTTATACCTTCTTTCAGTGATCTACCATGTGAAAAGATGATAAAACCTACTAGTGGGTGTAGTAGGCCCCTTCTGAGCCACATCTATGAGGCTAATAACCACTGATAGCGCCCATTTAATGACCTGATAACGGTCTAACCGGCTGGCAGAACAAAACTACATGGTTTTCTAACACTGCTTCCATTGAATCTCCATCCATTATACCTTCATTATAAGAGAACACTTATATACAGTTTTTAAAGACCTATTTTATGGTGGCATTTCAATCTAAAACCATGTATTGTGTCTGCATTTTACACATGTAAACACATGTTATATCTGATCTTGTGTGGTTAATTAATCCTACTTGTTGTTCTGTAAATCCTAACTTTATAGGCATATATTAACACGCACATGGCAGGTGCTGAGCTTAAAATGAGCAGATCATGAAAAAAAAACAAATAAATAGCTCAAACACTGCAGGAAACGCAACTATGCAATGAATTAATGAACACTGGAGCCTTGCAGTGTGCTATTTATTTTTATCTTATTATCCATCCAAAGATCTTTATAATCAACCATCAGCTTCAGACTGACAGTGAATTTAATAAAACAAGTGAAATCTAATTATTTACATAATCCACCGATCCAGACAAGATTTAATTTCATCCAAACCAAACACAAAGTGACAATAAATGGCAGTTCTCATCGTTTGATCATTCAATTTTAAATAAATGGCTGAAAACAATGTTTTATGATTGGGTCTTTTTAAAGAAATGCCTAGAGCTGATGAATATCTGCTGATGGGTTGGAAATTAATTAAATTTGAGGAAAAAAATCCATCAGCAATAAGCAACTCAATCACCATCAGAGCATTTAAAGATTATCAAATAGACATTTCAATTTCCACTGACCCCCAGTGATTGCTTAGTCTAGCCACCTCTTATTAGTATTTAATGTCGTCTGATATAAACTTCATTAAATATGTGAACAGAATAAATTGGCTGGCACTCACAGTTCAGCCAGTTTCCACAGAGACTGAAACGTGTTTTCAGGAACTCTTCGGATCCGGTTGTCCATCAGTAATCTGAACAGGACAGAAAAAGAGGTGTTTCAGTCCCCTGTGGTGGATCCCTGCTGGGACTGGGTGCAATCTCATTTGCTGCACTACCTGAACATATGGCTTCCCACAATGCTCCTTCCGCTAACACTTTAGTATTTTTCAACTTGGACCCTTGTTTTTGTGTCTAACTGACTAATAGGGACAATGATTTTTAAAATTGGTCCAGTAACTGTAGGCTGCTGCGGCAAAACAAGCTGCAACGACAAGTGAGCAGCATCAATGTAACGTTACGCCCACTAAAAGTGCTTGTTTTTGCCACTGACAGGCCGAATGTAAATGGGACATTTTGAATAATTGACTGAGGTAGCTACTCTCAGGGTACCTAATCATGTGTGTCATCCCAGCAGATGGGAATGCACCTTATTTGTAGTTTCTCTTTGGGAAAAGCTCCCTAAATGGAATGGAAACGTGGCTGATGACGCACTTCTAAAATGGACTGTGCTTCAATCATTTTGGACTTTTATTACAATTTAAAGTGGGATACTCACAGAACTTCAAGCTTGCTGCAGGTCTCCAAGATGGAGTAGTTGAGATTTTGAATCTGGTTTCCCTCCAGATCCCTGAGTAGAAAAAAAGGGGAACGTAACCCCTTTGTCACCTCTGTCTACCATTTGTTTTTACGCACACAAACACACACACATCCGTCTGTCTGGTAAATTCACAGATATCTAATCACACACATGCACTACACACCTGCACACATACAAGTACACTCAGAGCAGACTCACAGCCAGTCCAAGGCCGGCATGTGTTGACAGAAGCTCGGGTGTGGAAGCTGCTGCAGCGCGGTGCCCACCATGGATCTGACCAAGAGAAGGAAAACGTGAGATCAGAAAACAGAGATTCAGCTCCACACAGCAGTTGAGGTGATGCACCGTTGCAACAGCACCTGGAAACAAAACATCTGTGACATGTTTTGAAAAAGAGAGAAACAACAGATGAGGATAAATGACCACAATTATGAAGCGACTGCTAAAGAGACACAGTGACAAATGAGTCAGACAGCAGGATATTAAATGTCAGTAATGTACAAATGATTGATCTCACTACATGAACATCTTGCACTGGTGTCCACTTTTATTAACTTCAATCCAAACTCATAATTAAGCTAATTTCATTAAATACCGTACACACTACTTGAATGTTTGAATATTACTGCAGACATTTACTGTGCTTTTGATTTTGTTTCACTTGATTTCAACTTCGAGATACTTAAAACATGTTAATGATTTTCATTACAGTTTCATTACATTTGGTCAACTTTATTTCATGTCAAAGTCACCATGTTATCTTGGCATGATGCAGTATCGCCAACATCTGTGACTTCAAAGTTTGCAGCCAATCAGCAAACCTTGTAAAGGGGTGGATTGCGCTTTTGTGCTTTTCCCCTTTCCTTTAGTGTGTTATATAGTTCTCTGTGCATGTAAACGGTCTGCAAAGTTACAAAGCCCAAAGTCCACGCCAAAGGGAATTACTCTCCCCCACAGAAACACTGCTCCTGAACTGCCTGAAATGCCTTGATTGAAGTCCTGCATTTTCTTCCGTAACGTGGTGATGTCACCAAGTAACACATTTGCATAATACCTGCCTAGCAGCTTGTTTGGCACGCCCTCAAACAAAGCTAGTTAGAGCAGAGCTGGAGCGGAGTCCGAAGAGTTTGGATCAGCTGACCAATCAGAGCAGGCTGGGCTTTTTTAGGGGGGGACTGGAGCTCAAACAGAATGTTTCAGACAGAGGGTGAAAAAAGGTGCAGCAGCACAGCCGGTATGAGAAAAAGTAAAGCGTCTTATGAACATTAAAGCATGTAAACATGTTCTAGTAGAAACCCAAAATACAAGCATGCACCTGAAAATGAGCATAAGAGGTCCTCTTTAATGCAACAAGTAAAAACTGACCAAACGTTGCTATTAATTCGGCTTTTGTTTTGTTTTTGTCGTTATTAATTGAATATGCCTTTTGGCATTCAATTAATGACTCTTTGATGTATTGTTCTGGAAAAAATGAAAAGATTTTAAAATGATATGTGCTCACAACTGTATTAATAAACAATAATTAATTCAACAAATCACAAATTGTTGACTGTAATGGGTTATCCTATCCCAGGTCATTTATAAGTCACCTTTTAAATCTCTGCAAGTACTGAAATGAACAGAATTGTTTGCCTGGAAGGCAGGAAATCAGTCTAAAAGCATTTGCTTTGAAAGATGGCAACACATTAAACATCTCTCATACGGCCTTCTAACTAATTGAAGTGAAATCTCCTACAAGGTGAAGAGTTAAAGTCAGATTCAGATTAAAAACAAACTCTGATATTTTGGAGGGCAACACTTCAGACGGATGTGAGGAGAAACGAAGCCGATGCCAGGGACGAGGTACTCCACAGATGAATGGAAAAAACCAAGAGACATATGGTCACTTCTGTCTGAGAGTAACTCCCGCGAGGTACAAACGCTCTTTGAAAAGGCTCACAGAGTGAGTGCACATTTATAAAAGGCTTTTATCTTTCAAGCGTAAAACATTAAAAGGACATTTATTGAAATGGACACCTGTTGTGGACGGAAAAACAAAACACAGAGAGATTGAGTCAAGTGGAGAAATAAACTGTGATCTGACAGGTGTGACGCAGAGCACGGCGTCAAGGGGATTCTCCCAGTGAACAAAGAGTGGGAGAACAATATTGTAATCTCACTATTGTACAAAGAACAAAACAGAGGGCTGATCTAAGCCAGGTCAGCGAAGCAGAGACTGCATGGAGAGGAGGGAAGTGACACTGACCGCGAGAGATAAAGCATGTTCCGTCAATGTGTAGCATCATAACACAAAGAAATGACTGAGCATGAAATGAGGTGTGAAATTTAACAATACTATATATGCATCGAGTACAACTAAGTAGACATTTGACAAGAAGCATGAAAGCTCTCGATATCCTCTGGCGGAAAATTGATTAAAGAAAACTGAGAAAAAGTTCCAGCATGCTTCACACCTAAATAATACACAGTTTTTAGAAATACTGTAGATTCTGTAATACCCCTCATTCATGTGTATCACTCTAATAGTAGTAGGGTGCAGAACATCAAATCTGTGACCATTCTCTTGTTAAAATGTTTTGATGATTGATTTGACTTCTATTGATCTTTGATAAAATATTTAGCCTCCAGGTCCCTCCCAAAAATCCTGTGATGTTGTAGTTGTCTTCTACCCAGATCTGTATAATAATCTGTAAATGTACTTGTAAATTTTGGTGAGGAAAAACTGGCATGGACATTTTCAAAGGGGTCTCTTGTTAATTGTGATAATCTATGGACCATCATGCAATTAACGGTGCCTAAATATTTGAATCGACTGACAGCCCTACTAACACAGATAGCCTACTGTAAATGCACAACTGAAATCTCATACATGTCTCATCTCAGAGAATCTCAGTTTTAGATTAGTAATCAGTCAACACTAAAACAGAAGGTTTTTTAAGAAATATAACTCACAGGAACATGAGAGACTGGAGCCCGATGAAAGTGTCCTGGGACAAGCTGCTCAGCGGGTTATGATCCAACACCCTGGCACAAAGAAACATCGTTATTTATTGTTATTGAAAGAATAGGTCAACATTTTAGGAACTATGGTTAGTTGCTTTCTTATCCAGAATCAGACGAGAAGATCAATACCACACTCATGTCTCTACGCTAAATATAATAACCTTTCCTGAAGATTCCTACCAGAATCTCTCAATTTGACTAATGAACATGTCATATCTCATTAGTGTAATATTGCCTCTAGCTTAATATTTAGTATATAGACATAAGAGTGGTATCAACTATTCCTTTTAAGTATTATAGTTAATCTGCGTTGTCTGTACTGACATAAACCAGAGGTGAAGTGGAGCATTGATTTTACCGAAATGTAGTTTTGTTTTATGGCACACTTGACACAAATTTGATTACACAGGGTAAAATAAGACAGAGCACACACAGCTGTTTAAAATTTATGACACCCTTTGGGGTTGAGATAAATACAAATCTCCCAGCTCTCCACTCTAATGCAACCCAAATGATTTTAAGCACATCAAGGGGATTTGTTTTCATCGACCTTAAACCACAAGTCTAAATCTGAAAGGAAATTCCAGATACGTGCCAGGATACCCCATGTGTGGGTAAAACGGGCGTTTACGTCTTTTAATAAAACCAGACAACACAAAGAAGAGCATGACTAGCCCATAAAAAAACATAATGACTGCCAGAACTACCATGTGTGCTCTATCACACAGTGTTCTTCCATCTACATTAATATAAAACCACAGCGGCGTACATAACACAATAACTTCCTCATGCGTAGCTACATGTGTGTGTGTGTGTGTGTTACTCACAGCCACTCTAACTGCTGGAGATCCCTGAACACACCAGGACTGAGGGAGGATATCAAGTTATCACTGAGAAACCTGAGAGAAAGAGAGAGAAGCAGAGAGAAAGAGGGGATGATCTTCTAATATAGTTTCTCTGACTGTCAATATTATATAATATTTCAAGCAATAATAGCAATAAAAAAAGAAGCTAAACATCCTCTAGTTTCAGCTTCTCAAACACAGGAGTCATTCCACCGAGATGCACCGCAGAGCGCCTCAGGAAGTCATTCCTGCCTGTGGCCATCAAACTTTTCAACTCCTCCCTCTGAGCGTCTGACACCCTGAGGCTCTTGGACTTATTTCCCCCTCTCTCAGCACCTACTACTCCATCATTCCTTATTATCCTCCTTATTCCTTATTTGCAATCTGTACCAGATATTGTACAATAATTCAACTGTGCAATACTCATCCATTAATACTGCATTTATACTGTACATTTCAAGAAATATTCTTATTTAATTCTTATTTGTACTATTCTTGCATTTATATTTAATACATTTAATAGTAGAGGTAGACAATTAATCGGCATCAAGGACATTTTACAAACGTTATCAGTGGAACTGGGCTCTGATTGTGGCCGATGGGACGTATATCACCGTTTTGCATGGAGGCTCCATACACAAAGTCAAGGTAGAGAGGGAGAAAAAAAGCTATCTCTCAAATATATAATGCAACACTATCAGCTCTTTGTCCATGATACAAAACAGACAGACGGGGAGGAAAAGGAATCATTCAACTGTTACTTTAACTTGCTTACCAATTTGGCGTTCTCTCTTCAGTTAATCCAGTCACGTAACCATCCATTCATGAAATGAAATCGCACACTTTAGGATCCTCTTTAACCCCGGGAATACACACAAACATTAATAGTTTGAAAGAGCGGCATTAAACAATGTACGAGACGTGATTTGAAACTAGCGATTGAGACCATAAACTCATGTTACACACGTACACTTAAATGGATGTAACGTTTTTTTAGGTGAGCCTTTCTTTTAGGTGGCTAAAAAAAGTTTTTCTGCCGTCCTCATCCACAGCAGCACGTTGGTTTGCTCCTGAGCGGCAACTCCTGTCTGCTTCTCCAAACTGGGGGCGTACCGACAGTCATCTACTGTAGGTAATACACTGACTATGGATAAGTACCTCGTACAACTCCACTTCAAAACACCCAAACTGTTCCTTTAATGTCATTAATGAAGTGAGCAGGGTACTTACAACCTCTTTAAACTGTGCAGGCCGCTGAAGGCATGCTTGGATATGAACTGGAGGCTGTTGTTTTGCAGAAATCTGGGAACGGAGAAAAACAATAATTAATAATTCATTCAAAAGTTTCTAACTGTAAATTCATGTAAACACATCCACACACACACACACACACACACACACACGCACACACACACACACACACACTTTTTACACTTCAGTAAAAATGACAGGATAATAGCATATTCTCCACATCAACACAGAGGACATTCACCTTCAGGGATCTTGAAGATTAATGGCTGCTCAGATGCAAATTATGACCCTCAAAAACACACAAATAACAATCCAGCTATTAGTGACCTTTGATCCGTTTTTAAAGTTTAGAAATGTGTAACGTTCCTTGAACTTTTAAGACAGCGAATAAGTTTGTGAATGTGTGTGTTCCCTACCGATTAGATTCTGCAGAAGACACTAGCTTAATAAAAACTATTTATAGTTATCTACGTCACTGCATGTTTGGGTACTTGATCAACAAAATTGAAGTACAAGAGGACAAGACCCAAAGGTGCTGGACTGCAGCCATATTGTGTGCTTGCCTTGTGCTAAACCATTACTCCACTTTTGTTCAAAAGCCAACTGAAACAAAAAGACAGCAATTCAATTCTTTAGTCCATTTGTGGTTTAACATTTGAGCCTCATAACTAAACAAATAAATGACAGCATTAACAGTCTTGTAAACCTACAGTCTATTGTGCAACGCTCTATCTTGTTATGGATCTTGGTGCGAGTGTACTATAATATATGGGAAGTTAAATCTAATCATGGTAAATGTACTGAGAGCTTGACGAGAGCCTTTTTCTACAGAGCCCCCCTAGACACCTAGGAGAAATTTTTATTAAGTCGTGCCCTCAAGTTAGTAACTCATTACTTCATGGTGCACTTCTTCCAATCATTCCTGACAGTCTACGCATTGCTGATGTATGGAGCCCCCCTATATGATGTACTTCGGTAAAGTTGGAAAGATATTGATAGATTCAAACTTCTTGGATCAATAACTCATAACCAAAACATCTTTCTAACCGTAGTAAGGTAGACAACGAGCTACAACCTCATTTTAATCACAACGAGCCGTCCTCCGAGCTGGACACATTACATTGGTCTCTATGGGCAGCCGGTTGTGAGACGAGTGGTCAGGGACCGTCTACAAAGTGCAACGCCGAAAAGAGAAAAATATTCAATAACTTCAGTATTATACAGTCACACAACAGTTATCTCCTCATAGTTGTACTACAACATTAAGTTTGGAAAAATATGCCCTTTGCATAATTTTGGTGAATTTTCTATGGGAAAATATTTAAAAACTTCACTTTTATAAAGTGTAGTGCAATCAAAATGTCTTATTTAGTTTAATAAGTATAATCAGGAAGAGACCATTGATGTTCGAAGTGATTTTGGTGGTACTACACTGCATAATACTGAAGTTATTGAATTGTCTATGGTTTTAACTCAACTTACTTTTTGAGGGTTTAGTTTGTAGTTCTGGTAATGTACTGCTATGTTAAATGTCTTTATTTCGGTGTTGGTTGTCTTTATTTTCTAGTTTTGCAGTTTGCCTGTGTCACGATGACGTCTTTCTTCATGTGTTTTGCAAAGGTTGACGCACAACAGAGGTAAAAATGACACCACAGTTGATTTAGAGGTAATAATAAAAACTGCATTAGCAAAGAGCTTCTGTGGCTCTCATACAGTTTTCATCACGATCAATCAAGTGATAAAAGTTGGAGATGCCAGAAAGACTTGTGACTGTCCCTCTGGTTGCCTCATTATCAGCGTGACATTACTTGCTTTAGACTGCAGTCTCACATAATATAATCAATGCAATATAGTATAAATTATTCAATATAATGAGATCAGTTTGTTTGGTTCAGTCTTCAGTAACTTATACAATAAAAACACATGCAAACTATTTTTCAAAAGGCAATAATTGTGTGACGGGTAAAGAGATTTACTGCGTCGCAATGAAATCACATCTTGCACAAAGCATTAATACGGCCAACCAGTCAGTTTCGCTGTCACATTTACAGCGAGTTACAAGACAGGATAATTGATTGAAGAGAATGAGGAAATAATTTCAAGTGAATAACAATGATCATATTTCAAACAAAGCTATGTGTATGTGGCAGGACATGATACGTTCTTCTGTGTGTTGAACTCATTTTGACTTTCATTTACTGAGATCCATTTGTCAACCTGGAAATTTAAACACGAGGAACAAAAGTCTAATGGTAATACATTGTGTCCTTGGAGTTGGAATGATGAAGAAACTGTAAATTGAAATAATTAAATACCAAATTTATTCAACCCAAAAAGGCAAAGTATTAGGATGTGTTCAAATTTGCCACAATATATTTCCCTGAATATGGATTTATGATTATTGGCACTTTTGGCCTCATTTACATTTTACCATTTTTCTAATCTGTTGACAGTGTGATGTTTAATATATATTTTTTTTAGGAAAATAAATTGTAATTTACCTAATTACCTGGATAGCAATGTGTGCGTTTTCTCATGGTGTTCCCATAGAAATACAACAGGACTAAAACAGACATTCCCATTCAAGTCAGTGTAGCAGGATGGTGAGACTGGAGGTTATGTTTATGACAAACTGTTCAATGCTCCATTCACCAGCTGACCTGAGGTCTGTGGGCCTCTGTTTGGATAATTTAACTAGCATCTATGTATACATATGTTGTAATGCCTGATCATACACTTGATGAAGGTTGTGTAGACCGAAAAGTCATGAATAAATAATTTATATCAGCAGTGAGTGTGACAGTGTGCAGCAGAGAGTCAATAATGAAGTTGGAGCCATAAACAAACAGCAGTACTCCAAAGACTTGTGTAAAATAAAACCACTGAATAAAACCATCACATTAATTGCTCCATTTATATTTGTCTTTTTCTCTATATATTTTGTTAACCTGCCTTTCTATTTCAGTATTTGCTTATTAGTTCTGCTAAATAACGCTCCAAACTTACACTAAACGTGAGGAAAAACTGTCAGGGCCATTTTCAAAGGGGTCCCTCGACCTCTTACCTTGAGATAGGTGAATGAAAATGGGTTCTATGGGTACCCACAAGTCTCCCCTTTACAGACATGCCCACTTTATGATAATCACATGCAGTTTGGGCAAGTCATAGTCAAGTCAGCACACTGACACACTGACAGCTGTTGTTGTCTGTTGGGCTGCAGTTTGCCATGTTATGATTTGAGCATATTTCTTATGCTTAATGCAGTACCTGTGAGAGTTTCTGGACAATATTTGTCATTGTTTTGTGTTGTTAATTGATTTCCAGTAATAAATATATACATACATGTGCTTAAAGCAAGCATATTTGCCCACTTCGATGTTGATAAGAGTATTAAATACTTGACAAATCTCCCTTTAAGGTACATTTTGAACAGATAAAAATTAGTGATTAATGTGCGATTAACTATGAACCATCAGCAATTAATTGCGATTGAATATTTTAATTGATTGACAGCCCTAACAAGTATGTATTGTGAGGAGGTGGAAAGCAGCATAAATAATACTCACAGTCTCACTAGAGAAGAGTATTCTGAGAAAACGAAATCGGACAACACTCGGATCTTGTTGCTCCTCAGCGACCTGTGACACAAGCCATGAAAAGCCACAGTTAGGAAAACAAAACACATAATTTCACTTGAGTGCAAATAGAGACAAAGAGGAAGAGAGAGGACGAAAAGTTTGATGCATTATGCGATATAAACCGCCACATAAAAACCTTAACTACTATTTATTGGCCTTTTAATGGCCTCTAAAGAGTTCCTGGTGTCACATTCCCAAAAATAATAGAAGCACCATATGTCAGAGTAAAGACTTGAAAAGGTACACTGTTGTGTAATCTGAAGCACAGGAACATAAAAATGGCAGAGCCTAACCTTATATACTACCCACCCATCCACACACACACACACACACACAAACAGACACAAGGCTGGCGCCAGACATCTCAAAAGGGACAAAGGTCTTAATGGATGAGCCCAAAAATCACCCTCTTTGTTTGAATCTCTAATAAGACTGAACTTAGTGGATAGCGGATTTGATGAACAATAAAACATACTGGTAATAAAATCTAAAGTATCTTTCATTTGCACAACACAGATAAAGAAGGCAACAAATCTCCAGGAAATAATGAACGAGAACAACAAAGACAGCAGCCATATTCTTCATCCAACAACGGGCTTTCATATTCAAACACCCATAAACACAAATAATATCAACACCTGTACTTGTTGTTTCAAGCCTGTAACTGTAAAAATCATTAAAATACAGACATTGTAAATTTCATTCATACAGCACTTAATAATAATAATAATAATAATAATAATAATAATAAATTGGACTTATATAGCACCTTTCAAGAAAACCAAGGACGCTTTACAAATAGAGCACACAAAATCATACTGATAAATAAAACAGAAAAAAAAAAAAACTGTAGCTAGGTAATCAAAACGAATGAAATGAAACACTACAAAAGGCTTCACAAAAGATAAAACCAAAAACCAAAAGATAAAACAAAAGAAACAGAAGTAAAGGAGATGAAGACCATTAAAATAAACCTGAGAAACTAAATCAAATAAGGACCTAAAAACGAAAAAAAACAAAAAACAAATATAATTGTATTTTTTATAAATTATCTTCAGGGTCAAAGTTGTGTGGCATGATGATCTAAGTGGTTGGTTCCCAACCTTTTTCCATAAGGGACTGCTTTCTATCATTGACTAAACTGACGATCCCTGATTAAGTCACATTTTTTTTGTGATATTTCACGTCATAGTCAATGCATAACAATAATAGTACAGAACAACTGATAAACTGTACATTAGTGTAAATTAGTGAACGCAATAACTGCAGGAAGTTTGTGTAAAACAAGTAATTTGCATGAATTTTGAGCAGATTATTTCCTGTGAATATCGCATTAGAGATGAGTTTTCATGTTATGTTTAGGAATTTTGAATACAATTCTTTGTCTGTATTAAGTATTTTCTATTTTTAACAATCATACATATTTAATAGGCTTCTTTTTTTGACAAATTCAGTGTTTTCTTCTCCCTGACGCTTGGCCATTGTTCCATCAGCTCTTTTGTTGTTTTAACTGCGTACTTTTCTAATACAGGGCGAGGCTGTTTAGCAGAGAGGGAAGACTCTGTGACTGTAGCTTGTGTTCAGGTCTTCACCGTGCCCTTATCCTGTTTATATCTTAAATAACAATCCAAACTATTTCTTCACAGAAATGAATAACATCCTGAGAAAAGCACCAAGCAGGAATGATACTAAAGGCAAAATAACAATAAAATAAGCTGGAGATGGGGGAACAACATTTTGAATGGATTATAACAGATGTAGTTTGAATGATTTACTGTACAATCTTTCAAGATCATTATCCTCATTACCTCCATCTGTATTACCAGGTTGGAAAATCATCATATTTCAGCTGCCTTTTTGTTTTCACCTCATAGTTCAGATTTGAATTTCTGATTACTTTTACATTTGTGTTTCCATGGCACGGCTTGAAGTTAAGATTGATCCACTGTTGATTGTGTTCAATCTGAAGATATAATGGCAGATTTCATTGTGGAAAAGGTCATCTGCTTAACTGCTTTTAACATTCCCGGAAACAACTTCAATAATGGACAATGGAGCCCTGCAGAATACTCCCAGTTTCAAAGAGGAGTTAATGAGGAGAGATAAAATCCCAGGCAAAGAGCTGCCGGCTTGTGATGTGTTTCCTCAAAACAGGATATTCAAGCTGACTGTGTTGCTGAAGGCCAGAATGAATCAGTTGTCTTAACCTTCCTTCTTATCAAGATAAGAGTATTAAAGTTAGTTAAAGTTAAAAGACCTGAACTTAAAATTTAAATTACTAATGCAGAGTTTTATGTATCACAAGTGTAAGCAGGTTTTGGAAACAAATTTAAGCGGAGCTGAAATGAAAAAAAGGCCCAGTCAGCTTTAGATGTTAGAAAATCAGGTGGTGGTTCCCATAGGATCTCAAACTGTGCTCTGGGCTTGTGGTGGGCTTAGTCACATTTCAATGTAATATCGAAGTCATGCAGGCCAGATAATGCCTTGAGAGTAAAACCGTGAAATTGAATACTGGAGTGTGAACACTGAGTTCTGGCTGAGGCGAGAATAGAGAAAGCTGCACTATTTTTTTACAAGAAGAATGAAGTGACTGCCTGTATAAAAGCAAAGCGAAAAAACATAAGACCTGCTTTCTTATGTGCAACAATCCCAGACAGTGTCACGGTTTGCCTTGCAGAGACGTGAATATTACACGACTGTATTAACATGCAGTACCAGCAAGGGGCAAGAAAACCACTTTGTGAAGTTAAGGGAAAACGTCATGGTCACTGACTTAGGATCAGGAAGGAAAACCACTTATTTAGGTTAAGGGTAAACATCATGGTTGGGTCGGTTTAAATAAGTACGTACACTACGTAAAATACGTACGGAAACAACGTAACGTCAGTACAGAAAACACGTGACAACCATCACTACAAAACACGTGACAATCGTCACTAACTTGCAAAGCAAAACACTGGTCTCAAACACAGGTATCCCACTTGAAAGTCCTGTGTTTGTTGGACCCGTCCATCTCCCCATCCACCAACCATAAGTGGTCTTTCTCACTTTATATACTACATAACTACCTCTGAAGTTACACTTCCGTCATGCAGGCGTGTAATATTCACGTCTCGGCGACACAAAACTACAACAGAGAAATGCAGGGCTGACTACTCCACAACACCTGTCTATATTCAATCAGGAGAAACCGAGTGGCTTCATTAAATGAGGCATAATGATCAGGGTGTAACTATTAATTTGAGGAAAGTAATGAACCTACAATTAACAAAATTGTTTTAGAGAGCTGACTTTCAGAGGCAAATTATAGGTTATTTGAAAGTACTTTATTGGTTGTGAGGAGAGCAATCAATAATGTGAGGCTTCTTACTGAGAGACCAAATTGAAAAGGAATGGATGAATCAATGAAGCAATCAGGCCTCAAATTAAAACGAGTTTTCAAACGCAGAGAAGCTGAGACAGATGAATGTGGCGACATTACCGACACTGACAATGTCAAACAGATGCAACATGATCCACTCAATTTCTTTGGTCGAGGACAGCCCTAGATGGATGAATGGATGGATGGATGCTATTCTAGTCCGTGTTCAATCAATGATTATTTAATTCAAAAGTGGTGTCACTTCTTTCTTCCTCTTTACTAAGAATAAAAGAGAAACACCACAGACTGCTGCCGGAAAATGAACTATTTCAACTATACCCATTAAATAAAAGAGATTAATGAGACAATGAACACATTAAACAACAACAACAACAATCACTTAATTCTGATTGGTCAATCACAGCGTTCTACGATCTGTTATTTTTTTTTTATAAATGCAGTTGTTCTGGGCGCAGTTCTGATGTCAGACCATTTTTTGTGTCAAATTATTGATTTCTTAAGTAAGTACCCGTGTAATAAGCGGGATAATGTACATCCAGAGGTTCATTGTTGTGAAATAAATCCCTTCACGGCTTCGCGTCAGGCTGCCACATCGCCTGGTCAACAATGACCCACTAGCTGCATGTGCATACTGAATGTGCTGTAACAAATGGGATTATGAAACAGATTACTGCTGGAATACTGAAACAACTAGGAAAAAAGTCAGCCTGGCGGTCTCCAAAGCTCAGAAATAAGAGACCTTTTAGCTCATTGTGTTAGGAAAAGCATGGGTATATCTCGTTTAATCCGGACGCAAAATCTGGTCAATTGAGTTTTGCAGCTGCCGAGAGCACTTGCAAAAACTTGCAAAAAACTCTCCTGGGACGTGCTGCCTGACGACCTATCCTAACCTCAACCATTCGAGGTCAACCCCTAACCTTAACCATCTTACGAGAGTTTCGCAATTTGCGTGTTACCTTCTAGACACGACCCTGCCGAGACATTGACCAGCAATCACAAACAGCAGCAGAGTTTCTGACTTTCTTTACTAACTGCTGGGTAAAAAAAAAAAAACACTCAATCAAACAAATTTCAGCAGATATTACAAACAAGACCAGGGATGTTAAATTGAGGGCTTAGTGTAAGAAAGAAAGAGCAAAAAGAGGATGCCAAAGCAGAGCTTCAAAAGAATGGTCAAAAATAAGGAGGATGGTTGAAAATGCTTAAATGGCTAAGAATGCAAGAATAGCTGCGAGGAAAATCCAACAAAGGGCGAAGAAAATCTTTTTTTCTTCTGTTCAGTCAGAACCTTTGTCAGTAAAACATTCATTCACTGCATGTAATTAACCAATTATAGTTATCATCTTGGTGATTTTAGGTTCAGACCTACAGTAAAATAGCTTCTTGAGGGAAAGAAGACTGTGAAGACTTCTCACTTTGAACTTAAATTAGTAATCACACACACACACACACACACACACACACACACACACACACTACAATGAGAGGACACTTACAGCCAGGTGACATTTGGAGAGAGGAGAGGAACATCCTGCAGGTTGACCTTCACACACTCAACATCTGTCTGTATGCAGGCACAACTCTCTGGATACTCCTGAAAGACTACACACACACATACACACACACTTTTAAACAGCATTCATGGATTTTAACTATTGGTACCAACCATGTCATACTACCTTGCCGCAAAGTTATGCTAAATTTAGGTGAGGAAAAACTGTCATGGCCATTTTCAAAGGGGTCCCTTGACCTCTGACCTCAAGATATGTGAATGAAAATGGGTTCTATGGGTACCCACGAGTCTCCCCTTTACAGACATGCACACTTTATGATAATCACATGCAGTTTGGGGGCAAGTCATAGTCAAGTCAGCACACTGACACACTGACAGCTGTTGTTGTCTGTTGGGTTTCAGTTTTCCATGTTATGATTTTAGCATATTTCTTATGCTAAATGCAGTACCTGTGAGGGTTTCTGGACATTATTTGTCATTGTTTTGTGTTGTTAATTAATTTCATATAATAAATAAAATATACATACATTTACATAAAGCAACATACAGTATTTGCCCACTCCCATGTTGATAAGATTAAATAGTCTTATCAAAATAATAATAAAATAATCTCCCTTTGGGGTACATTTTGAACAGATAAAAAACATGTGATTCATTTGCAATTAATTGCAATTAATCATGGACAATCATGCAATTAATCGCGATTAAATGATGGTTTGAATCGATTGGCAGCCCTATTAAAAAAGCACAACTTGCCATGGCCCAACAGTGATTCAATTTATGATGACGCTCACATTTTGTTAAACACTTCTGAAGCATTGTGTAACAATTCTCAACTGATAAATGTCTGAACAAACAAACATACACACATGCAAAACGTAAATAATTACACACAGTCAAGCACATAGACACAAATTGCATACACTTACAACACTCTTTCAGGAGGTAAGAGTGATTGGAATCTTGTACATTGGCATCTTGTAGCGTTTGACCAAATAAGTCCGCCCATCCGATGTTGTCCCCTGCAAACCACAGACAGATAAAACCCACACTCAGCTGGACGGTACTGATTTCATTGGGAAAAGGACTGCCAGAGGAAATAAAACATGATAAATGAACAAGATAACTTGAGTCATCGTCTTTTGCTAAATCCTTGCAGAGTTGGATGACTTCCTGAGGTTTCGGTCTGGAACCCTCAGAAGTCGTTGGCATGATTTCCTGACATTTGAATACAGTTATTATACAGTTATAGTCTATTCTAAAAAGATGTCAATTCAACTACACTTAAATAAATGTGACAAGCTCCAACAACTCAAGCACTGGAGGGCCTTGGTTTGATTATAAAAGTTGTTGAATGTAATAATCTAACTGTCATATTATTGAGATCAATTTTTATCAAAACACAAGTTGGCTCCAGACATTTTACTGGCGTCTGGTAGTCGCTGTCAGTCCAAAATGGCGGAAGCGTAGCCTTACTGCTGGGCGCTGATGTCGCAATTGAACGAACAATTGACTTTCACCTCTTGGCAAAATACGTTCTTTGGTACTTGCAGAGCTAACTGTGTTAACCAAGGCCCCAGGAAGAGCGACGGGCTTCGGAGCAAATTTTCGTAGTGGCAAAAAATGGTGGTACTACAACTTCCATGTCCGTCACGTGATGCTATTGGGCCCAAAAAGATTCTTCCCCTCAGACTTACACTGGGAAAGAGATGTCTGTAAATCAGTGGATCGTTTTTTTTTAATCAACTTGCCAGTATGAACACTAGCATAGCCTTAATTTAAATCATTAGGTTGTAAAATGCACTAATCCAGAGTTATTGTCCTTCCTCCGTTCATGTGAATGAACCGTAGACCGAGGCTGGAGCGAGCTCTGTGCTGTCAGTTACTGCTATTGGTAACATTTATTATTACATCCTTATTGTTATATTACTCATAATGAATGGATGGCCCACATTTCACCGCCAAAGCGCCGTCGTAGGCAATTGCCGAGTTCGCGCTACGGATGTGCTGGCCCTTGCTGTGTATAGAGGCTTAGAGGCAGCTCTGCACATGGCATTACTCCTCTACATCTTTACTTAGCAAATACTGTAGTTGTTTATTAGTCTATATAAATGCTTTGAATGTCGTATAGAACACCTTTAAGCACTCCCACGTCATTGGTTTGACTTGTTTAACTTTTATGCCTGTAACCTAGTAAACTATCAACGACAATGAACTAGGCTCCATGTTCTCTACTTAACAAAAGAGGTGATAATGACTATGTATTACTGCTGCTATGCAACTGAGGCTCAGATCAGCCGTAGACATTGTTTAATGAAAGAGAGATTTAGCACCAGCAGCATAAATCAGAGCCGAATGTAGCTGTCAAACATGATGTTAGACATGTTGTCTCTGACAGGAAGCCAGAACATTGTGTGTGCACAGCAGCCACAGTTCACAGTCAGCTACCATTCAAAGCCTCTCTGATTCTGCACTGGAGGCTGCAAGTAAACACAGATAGGAAACAGCTTTAAAGGGTCACTGGTAATCATGAGCAGATGTGATGGAGGGATATCTTTCTTTGCTTATGGGGCAATGCTATTTTAGGGATTGTTTTTCTTGTAATTTCCAGAAAATCAACTCTCTGACTAACAATATTGTGTCAAAGTACCTAATCATAAATGTCAACTATGTAAGGGCCTGGTGCCCATTGTTAGGTGAGACTTTCATCTCAAATTCTTGTTATTGCGGCAATTTTGCACTACGTGGAGGATGGAAAAGTACAGCAGAGAGAGTTTTATGAGTTGGCAGGAAGGCACTACCTCGACTAATTTATGCTTATTCTTAATTTAGCTGATATGAAAAATATATTTTTAACCTGCAGAAAATAAAATGTTTTCAAAATGTGTTATTTTTGAACGAGGAAATTAGCCGGATGCCTCCAGTGATGGATGATGAAACATATGGTGTGAAGAGTTATATTAATTGAAGATGGCTCATTCTCAATATTTATTAAGTATGAAACTAACAGACAGATATGGTAGTGGTACCACTCTTCTCTTAAAACTGTCGGCAAGAAAGCAAATAAGTGCGTAACCCAAACTGTGGAATGATTTCTTGATTTCTTTTGTGATTTCTTTTGTGATTTCCCAATAGAGAAAGAGCTTGGTCTTGTCTTTTTGAAATATTCAACTGGACTCTATTCCCTACTCTTTTCTGATGCTGCCCAGGCTCTCAGTGTTGTTCTGTCCTCATACTCAACTTTCTCTTCTCATACCCCAGATGGCCGAGGAGCTCGAGAGGTTACAGGAGAGCGAGGCTCCATTTGGTCTGGAAGCCTGTCATCTGTTGTTTTTAAAGGTCTTATTGATAACATTTTTATGTAGACGATACATCCACAGAGCCTTTAGAAAGGTGCTGAATGGCTTTTCCTGAAAAAAAATATTATGATTGTGAATTAGTCATTTTAAAAATGTTGGCGGGTCCAAAATGAATGATTTGTTTATCTCTGTGGAAGATATCTGATGTTTGATTCCAACTTCTAACAAGGCTTGTGAGCCAAATGTAAAATGACGCTGATATCACGTGGTGTCTCTGGGTCGTCAGTTAGTGTAGAAAAAAAAAGACAAATGGCTGAGATTGACAGTAAATGCCCGGCAACGATTTGTTGTCAAGTAAATGCAATGAAACAGGGGAGGGAGAACGCGACATCTAGGGGCTGAATGTTATCAATGTTATCAATAGCACCTTTGACATAATAAGAGAACCATGTTTTTGAAATCTGTTTGTGCACACGTCACATAAAGTATTGCTTAACAATCACAGGGGACATTTTTTTATACTTTAAGTATCTTTTCCTGATTATACTTATATACTTTTACTTAAAACTGCAGTAGGCAGAACGTTTTTGGCATCATTGGGCAAAAATTCCATAATAACCTTTCAGCATATTGTAATTCAAGTGTTCTGAGAGAAAATTAGACTTCTGCACCTCCTCAAGAATCTAGCCCGTGACGGGAGACTTTGGCCAATCACAGATCAATTCAGAGAGAGCGTTCCTATTGAGCGTTCCTATTGGCTGTGCTCAGGTTGGTGGGCGGTGCTTGGCATTTCTTCAACTGATCTCAACATGGCTGCCGGGTCACAAACTTTCTTATTTTACAGCTAAACAGTACACTACAATATGTTTCTGAAACATTTGTGGTGAGAAATAGGCATTGCAGAGTTTGTGAGTGATTGACAGCTGCTCAGAGACGGCAGACTCCAGCTCGGCTCTGATTGGTCGTTTTCCTCCGGTCTGGGAAATCTTGCAGATGCCATTAGGAGCATCGGAGGACACCAGAGGACACAGAGGCACATGATTTTTTTCAGATTATCTGTCTCATGCATTGCTGTCAGGATTTAGTTTTATAAAAATAACTTTTTTTTAATCATATTTGCTCCAATTTTACCCACTGCTGCTTTAACTTTCAAAATGTGGTCATATCAAAGTGATTTTCAATTCCCTGGCTCAAGTTATTTAATGAAATCTTTTATCAAACAACCTTTGTTTTTCAAAATTAATAAATGTGGAGTATTAAGATATGTTACTGTTGCCTTTCAAATCTCAGTACAAAGTGAACTGGTATTTCTGATAAATACTGAACCAACATTGTGCTGTGCGCAAATGCTGACTGTTTAATTAATGCATGCTGATGCCTTTGATTAATAAACAAGCAAGACATCCTCAATTCTTAATCTTATTTAACATTTAAACTACAGGGCTCTGCGGTTCAGAAACCAGCTTTATATGCATTACTAAAAGGTACTAACTCCTTCACTGCTTCATCGTGACATTCAGCAGCCTGTTCTCCTGTGAATCGAGGGAAGCACGGCAACTGTTAAAGTTTTCTTCATTTAAGGCTGCCAGTTTGTAGCTCTGGCTTTTACAAAGTGAGTATATGCACAGCTGTACCCAAAACTTGATGCAGGCTGGATTCCAGCAGCAGCAATTACATCGCCATGGAGTTGCCAAGCCACTTGCAATGTTACTGCTTATTTTTTGTGTCACTCTTCAGTCTCTTCGCCAGGTCGCGACTGTTGAACATTCTCCTGTCCAGTTTAATAGAAAGTTATCAAAAATCCTCTTTTATTTTCTTTGTGCAATCCAACCGCTGTGCAATATGCAAACTCTTTATTTCTCTTAAATGTATATTTTTATTGCTTCTTATAGTTTGTTATTGTATTTTATTGCATTATATTTTATATGTCCTTTTATATTTACTATTTATTTTCTTTCTTTTATGGAGCCTCCCAGCAATTCACACAGTTGTACTTGTATAACCAGACTGACATTAAACATCTTGAATTTTTAAAATTCAACATCATAGCTTGTATATGGGAGCTGATTTGAGAAGAACTGTAAATGATTACTTGATTACCTCCTCTCAGGGGCTCACTTGCACAGGACGTAATCAACTCTCTCCCAATAGTGTACAACTTCTCTTGGCTTTTCCACTTCCTGCGGATCTCTTACACATTTGCTGGAAAGAACCGAGGTCAGAAAAGTGGTTGAACTTGAGCTGAGACTCTGCTTCTGGAAAAACTATTTTGCGGTGACAATTATATTTAAAATTTTCATCCTTTAACCGGCAGTGTTGAATGAGGATTTCTACTTTTGTTGCCATTGCCATAATGATGTTAGAGATTTGCATTTTTGGTAAAGTGCTGTCTGAGGGACTTGTTGGATGATCTCCATCACTTGATCACAAAATCGAACTTGCCCTTCCTATATATCGTGAAGAGGCAAATTTATCATATGAAGCTGCTATGACTTGGATTTGACTTTATAGACACACTTACCACAGTGCCGCTCATCAGCTCCATTGGGACAGTCTTTGTATCCGTTACACTGCAAAGCCTGTGGGAGGCACTCACTCATGTTCCCACACGGAAACTGGCCGAGAGGACAACTAGCGTCTACTTCCGGCCTGCTGGTCAGCAGCGCTGAGGGAGAGATGCAGGAAAAAGAAATCAGATTACATGAACCATTCTCACAATTAGCACCAAATATCAGCCGTCAAAAGCTTTTTTTCCCTGTTAGAAATATCAGGGAAAGGTATGACTTGTCAAAACGCCTGTCACCTTATAGCACAAATCTGAATGATATTTGGACACTTGGACAAAATGCTAGCTGGATTCCACCCTTTTCCCATTCTTCCAGCTGTTGGCTCACTTTTGTCTTCTTAAAAGGCTCAGTTTTTCGGTTTGGCAGCTTAAACTAAACTAAAAACTTAGTTCAAGGTTCTTTACCTTGTTGGCAGTGCATCCCACCACACAGCAGCTTTTAGGCATTTTTCTGTTGTTTGCTAGAAGACAATAAACGTTCTTTGAGGAGGCACCTTCACGCAATGCAAAGTCAATGGAGAGCGATGAATTGTTTTCCCCTCCCATGGAGGAGATACTATTGGTGAGTCTCATTACTGACTCTGACTTAATTGCATTTAATTTATATTTTCATGGACATTTCAATTTCTAGAGCAAAGTGAATGAGGCAAAACCATAGACTGTATATAAAGATGGACGACATGACAGCTCCCCAAAAGTGAAGCCAAAACATCTTGATCTCCCCCTGGTGGCTGGCTTCAGTATAGGTCATAAAAATGTGATCATAAATGTAGTTATAGAGATATTATGGTTAGTAGTTATGTCTTTCTATCCTCACAGCTACCATGGTCATTGTCAAAATCTCAAGATCCCATATCCGGGATATTTTGGCTTCACTTTTGTACAGTGGAAGGAAGAGGAGATGCGTTGTCTATATATATACAGTCTATGGCCAAAACTCAACATACATCAACTAAAGCCACTTAAACGGTGTCTTTTGCGCTCTCGCAAGCCTCCCTCTCTTCTTTAAAATGCTGTTTCTGTCTCACAGCCTACACAGCCCATCTCTCCCAAACAGATGAGAAATTACTGTCACATTTTCTTTGATTATTTAAGCTTGTCTGAGATGTAACTAGACCTCTTCGAGAACCCAAAGCTGTCATCCAAAGTTAAACTAAAGTCACTCTTCTTGAAATAATCAAGACAGTTTACCGTCTTTACTTTTACTCCACTATAACTCTTACCTCTGTGCCACCATTTAACCCATGACCCATTTTTGAGTCATGCAAAACTTGTAAATTGGTGTGACTGAACAGAGAACTCATTTATCTCACAGTCATTTGGTTTTAATATGTTTTTATTTTCATTTATCACAGCTTTACTATTTATGTCCAAAGCACAAGTTAGCCACAAGACTCTTTAGCTGTCATAAAGATTTATTTATTTTGGCCGCTCATTTACTGCAACCTGTCATGTTTCTGGCCTGTAACACAAGCCAGAAACAAATCTCTCATTATTGCCTGCCAGCTAACACAAAGGCCCCACTCACATCATCTAAGGGGCACATGCAGTATTACTTCCTTCCTATTTACACCCAGAGCTAAAAGCTCTCCCTTGTGCTTTTCATACTCTTTTGTTTGTTTACCCGGAATTAGCAAGCAATATTGTGTTGTGAACAACTTGTTTTTTTTTCTAATAACATCACAAACATTTCTTGGGAAAATAAAAGTTTTAGCTGAAGAAATGAAAGAGTATGCCGTCGTTAAATATTGTTGGATGCAGGCATTTATAGGAATTTCTTTGTACACTATGACCTGGATATTTCTCTGAAATGTGATTGTTATAATTCTTTGTAATATGACTTTAAGGATAAAGAGCTGATTCAGAATGTAATTCAGAGCATTAACCCATAGTTTCCCAAGTACTCACACTTGTCACACTTTTTTTTTTTATAAATCCCAACCTCTCTGTGGAAAGTGCTCATCATTAAAGCACATTTGAAGCCGTCATCTGTGCATGTGCAATGATGTAATTTGTATCTATAAACTTGCACTACAAGGCCAAAACATTTGAGGAAATCCCCCTACGGCAGATCCCAGTCAAGACCAATCAGCATCACCTGTTCATTCCAACAACCGCCAGTTGGTGAACAGCAGCTCTAACAGGAACAACACACTAACTGGTAACGAGAAGCAGCTGGGAAGGATCACTGCTTAATAAGAGGTGAGGAATAGACCCTTTTCACAGCATTGTTTGTGACAGTTATATGTACATGTTTACATTAATGTTCAATAATCCAATTTTAGTACAAGTCACTTTTTTCTCATGTCAGGTGAGACAACACGCTCTCATCCCAATTTGTCATAAACTGACGCTTTGTCAGACCCCTCGGCGTCACTTTTTCCGTCGCACTAAACACGAGTTTAATGTTGTAAATTAAACAAAAAACACTTGCTTAGGATTAGGCAACAAATCCACTTAGTTAGGTTTAGAAAAAAACAACATGGTAGGGCTTACTACGTTTGTACAGTGAAAATGTGACTTGACTTTGTGAATACAGGACAAGAACGAACGGCTGATTGTAAAGTGAAATTGAAACGTAATGCACGGGACACGAACAGCGGTCTCCTGGATGAAAGCCCTGTATTTATTGGACCCATCCACCACCCCTCAATGCCTCCTGCCATGTGTGTCTTTTTCGCTCTTTATAATACAAAATATAATAATAATATAATCTTCTGGTGTCTTTTTATCGGTCTCTCCCCTCAGCGTCTCCCTTTCATTCTGTCTAGATTGTGAGTGATCACAGTTGTACGGCATCCCCACTGAGTCACCGCAGAACAAAGAAACAACAAGTTGACCGGTCAATCTAAAAGGTTTCCCTCCTCTGAAACATGAACAATCACCAAAAGAGTGTCACTTTTTCCAGTTACCATTGTTGAGAAATGATTTATTGTCTATCTTTCTATCTGTTTATTGAGCTAATTTGGTTTTAGAGTCATAGAGCCCTGAAGCAAGTGCCCAAAACAGTCTGCATCAATCCATGTTTTACACCCACTCATCCTGTTCAGGTTGGTGTCACCCCTCAAAACAAAAAGCAAGTCAAGTGTACAAGTGCAAACACATAGTACATAGTTTAAGACTTCACTTGGCAACTTCATTTTCCTAATTGTGCATTGCTGCATATAGTTGTGATTGAAAGTACAAACTACTGTACAAGCGTTTGGACTTATCAAACACTGAGTACTGATATTCAGTTTGAATGATAGAGCTGAAATGATCACACTCTTTACATAATATGGATAAAAACTGAGATTCAGCACTTTGCCTCTAACCCAAGTACAACATTATTATGAGCTGTGTCAGCAAGAGCCACCATGCAGGATAGATAACGAAAAGTACAGTAGCCTACTCATCTGTAGGTTAATAGATAAAGACAAGAGCAAACATCTGAACAAAAGAAACCTCAGTGAACACTGTTTGCCCAAGATGAAAAACAGCCTACACTGTCCAAACAGACTGTTAAAATAAAAGAAGACTGATTCACCTCAGGCAATATTTTTTTCCCCTCTGGACACATAGATGTCTCTCAATTATTAGCACCAGTTTGTGTGTTTTGTCAACACATTCTCACTTCCAACTCGTCATATATCACCGTCAGTGTCCCTCTGCATCGGAGACAGAGGTACCGGGAAGCCTTCTTGTGTTACTTTTTCGATCTACCAGAGACGGCGTGTCAATATACACTTGTTACATGCAGAGTGACAATGACAGAACAGCTCCCACTCTGCAGCCTGCTAAAAGTAACTTAGTGGGTTTGTCAGGTGCTTTATATTCTATTTATTTTCTTTGTACTATAAACAGGTATAATCTGTAACAGACTGCTTCACTTGACCAAAGGTAATATATGGTAAAGCTTCCACCTACCCAGAGACAATAATAGAAAATACTTTTTCAATCAGTCTACGGTACCAGCCTCTCGAGAGGCTTCCCAACCACAAAGAGCAGATTCAGTTTGACACAGCGCCTCTCGTTGAGGCAGGGGACCTTCATCTGCAGGTCTAAATTACTGTAACTGTAACTTTCTGTTCCTATGGGTGGCGCAGGTTGGGTATGGAGGATTGAAACCTCCAAAAAAATTAATAAATATGCCATAAATGTACCAAAAATAATATTTAAAATAAATATAGGCATTAATTAATTGATAAATGTGATATAAATTGATATTTTGTTTTATTTGCTTATTTTTTTTACCTTTGTTTTAGTTCCCCCATTCTTCTATTTCATTCTTTATTTAATTTACCATTTTATTTATTTATTATTAACTTTTAAATGTATTTATTTATTTTTGCATTTATAATAATAATAATTAAATTTAATGGCATTTTTTATCTATTTATTGAGTCATTTATTTATTAAATTTTGATTTTGGCAGGTTTCATCTTTTGTAGTTGGGATGTGAAGTGTTGGTCTGACAATGACAGAACAGCCTGCTAAAAGTATATTAGTGGGTTTGTCGGGGCTTTACACTCTATATCTTTTTAAATCAGTCTACTCAAGAGGCGTCCCAGCCACAAAGAGAAGATTCAGTTTGACACAGCACCTCTCACTGAGGCAGAGGACCTTCACACATCGAGACTTAAGCCAAGAAATGACTAAATCTGAAATCATGTCTCTGTCGCCCTCTAGTCTGAAGAATGCTTGCACCACATCTGGTTGCTCATCACAACTGTATCTATTCAGTGACCAACGGGACAGATATCTGTATTGTAATAACTTGGGAGACTACCAGCGACATCCAGAGACATACAAATCCTCAAATAATTTTGATGGTTGACTGAATCCTGATCCTTGCACCACGGTCTCTGCTGCGCTGGAATCGCTGCCTCAAGCCTCAAAAATGGAAATTGCCTGTTGGTACGCCAACTGCCCCCTCTCCCTAAAGACAGAAAAGACTTGCTCTGGCAGATGTCAGCAATCGTCTGAGTAATCTGTTGTTATCTCACAGGAATTACACTGTCTGAATACATTATCTGAAATGTATGATTGAGCTGAATGTCAAAGGGACTCTTCCTCATTGCCATTCCTCCACAAGTCCCAGAAAATGTCACAGCATTTGTGACTGATTGCTCTGTGACGGATACGCACAGCAGCCCTGACACTGAATTATGTGCTCTGTTGCCAAAGGAGTTGAGTCATAGTGAAGAGCTTGTCAAATTCATTCAGAAAAATATGGAGTCAATTCTTTAAATAGGTTAAAAACGTTCCTGACAGAGGTAATGAGGCACTGACGTGTTTACTGTGGCGTGGGTCTCGTCTAGTCTCTACTGTCTGCAGTTTACTGATGATACATGTTTTTTTTGTTGTTGTTGTGTTGGTTTTTGCTTGTTTCTTTTTTATTTTCCCTTTTGGTGATCTGCTGTAGTTTAACTTTTTTAGTTATATTTCTTGAATGATTATTGTAACTGTCTAGTGGTATTGAAAAGCAATAAAAAATGTTTACAAAGTAATTAAAGCATTCATCACACACTTTTTTATCTTTTCAAAATGTACCTTAAAGGGAGGTTTGTCAAGTATTTAATACTCTTATCAACATCGGAATGGGAAAATATGCTTGCTTTATGCAAATGTATGTCAATATTTATTATTGAAAATCAATTAATAACACAAAACAATGACAAATATTGTCCAGAAACCCTCACAGGTACTGCATTTAGCTTACAAAATATGCTCAAATCATAACATGGCAAACTCAAGCCCAACAGGCAACAACAGCTGTCAGTGTGTCAGTGTGCTGACTTGCCCCAAACTGCATGTAATTATGATAAAGTGGCCATGTCTGTAAAGGGGAGACTCGTGTGTACTCATAGAACCCATTTTCATTCACATACAGTATCTTGAGATCAGAGGTCAAGGGACCCCTTTGAAAATGGCCATTTAACCTCCTTCCTTACAAGCTAGTATGATATGGTTGGTACCAATGGATTGCTTTGGTTAGATCTAGTTTCATATGATGGCAGTATCTTCACCCTTCAGCCCGCTACAACCTCCGAAAGATCGATTGCATTACTGCGTTTAAGAAATTAGTGGCGTTAAAACAAATTTGCGTTAAGGCGTTATCATTACGTTAACTTTGACAGCCGTAAAAGTCATTTTAATTACCAAAACTGAACAAAATCAAAGACCTGTGCTTTTGTGTGTTTGTTCCATCACATTATATATGCTTCCTTTAGGCAATGTTATTAGAAAACACTCCGTAAACTGTCATTGTTATGCAGATGATACCCAATTATATCCATTGATCGGACCAGACGAAACCAACCAGTTAGCTCACCTTCAAGCATGCCTTAAGAACATAAAAACCTGGATGACAATGCAATTTCCTGATGTTAAACTCAGACAAAACTGAAGTTATTGTACTTGGCCTTAAACACCTCCAAAACTAATTATCTAATGAAGCTTATAACGTAAGTTCAGTCATGAAGACACTTTTTACACTCTCATTCATTCACAAATCTTTCTGTCTCTCTTTCTCACCTGCACCTACTCTACCAGCTGACTACGGGCGTTTCACTCTCAGTAAACCAACCAGATTCTGCTCCCTGGCTAATTTTAGAACTGTTCTCCTCTCTGCTGCTGTTGTCAGTTGTTATTTCAGTATGAACCGATGCAACCTGTCTCCACTCCATCACTTCCAGTCTTCATCATATTCAGTGCTCAGTCCTGCTCTCCTTTAATGGATCTTCAGCAACTCCCTTTACCACCACCATCAGTGTTTAGACTCCCTAATCTCACCACGGCATCACTACCCCCTTTAATATACTACGTCACAATGGAGTCTAATCGCCAAAGACTTTGCACTATTCATCTTATCACGCATCATGTAATAACTGATCTCTCCTGATTGAAATTATATAGTTACTCTAGATGGCATTGCACCTCCCTCCAGCACCACCGTAATGAATCTAGGAGTTATCTTTGATCGGGATTTGTCCTTTAACTCCCACATAAAACAAAACTTCTTGAGATAACTTTGGTTATGATTTGACGATATATAAAAAATAAACTTAATTGAACAGTTTGGAACAAAACACCACCTACATATCTGTCCTGTCGGGCTCATCACTTTGAGTGTGTCAAAAACATGTTCCCACAAGACCTCATCTAACATTTTCATGCAATAGGAGATTTGAAGATGAGTCACAGCCCGGGAGTGTGAGTAGGCATGAATGAATAAGGCATGAATTGGATATTGATTTTTCTGATATTTAACAACTCAACCCCCGACTGTTTGGAAAATCCCCCCTTAATACCAACATCTGACAGATTGAGATATGACAAATTACCAGAGAACAAAGAAATGTCAGTATAATGCCACATTTATTATGTATAAGTCCCTGAATAATCTCACCTAGATACTTGATTTTGAATCTTATAAATACGTATTGGTTTAAACCTAACCTAATCTCAAATTAGCTCCTTAAAAAGCATCCTATCCTTTCGAGGACAGTGTACGCAGAAGAATTGAACAGCCAATTTCATGCCCTTTTACCTCAGTCTGCGCAGCAGAGCGGACGATTCCCCAAAAGAAAAAAGATTCCTGTCCAACTCAAATAACTACAAACATTAGTGTTTACATGACGAGCCCTCAGTTTACTGTGGAGTTAATATTGATTAATTATCAGTTAGTGTCACTACTGTTCTGCAACTGTCTCTTTTACTGGGGACGTCAATGTTTATTGACAAAAGCACCCTGGACAACTGGTGATGAAAACAAATAACAACAAGAAACTTGCCTATAACAATAAGAAGACTAATATACAACCTGTAATAATCATTCATAAAATACGAGATAGACCAATATTACAAAAAAGATAACCAGTACCTGAATTGGACCAAAAAAAAAGGTGCCAGTACCCATTCAGCAGTTGCATGACAAAATCATCACGTGTCTTCTATATATTTATATTTATACATATATCTTGTTATATATATTCAACTTCAAATGTATTTTTGTATGCATTCCATTACATACATTAGGCCTATACATACAAGATACAGCACATTTCCACAGTTTGTACCTTGAATTATATTTGGTTAATAAAACTTTTTATGTAGCTAATGATACAAATCAAATTGTACACAAATATAATATTGCATATAGGCTACAATAAATGCAATTCAAACAATCTGTTTGCCTATAGATTAAACTGAATAATGAACAGGAATACCAAAAGCAATCATTTCATTTCATTTCATTCTCACTGTTCAATATCATTTTCCACTTGTGCAATTTTGTTAATAGTCTGTCTATTGTCAATACTGTATCTACTGCTCCTATTTTTATACTTCCTTCTATTTAAATGGTTCATATTTTGTTACACTTTGTTTTGCTCTTTTTTTCCCCACTGTGTTAGTTGATGCATCTTGTTTTATGCACTACACAATAAGAAGTACAGTAAGGACACTAATGTGGACAAAAAAGTGTTGGTACTCATTTCAGGCACTGGATATAATCAAGTACTTTACATCAAAAGAAATAGTCACTATAACCTTCTCCTGCCTCCGTTTTTCTTTACCTGTAATCTCAGTGTGGCTCAGGTGGATGAGCAGGATGAAGACAGGCACGTCCATCCTGAAGATCACAAGTTTCCCTGCGCTCACGTCGCTGCGGCTGTAAAGCCTCACACCGATCCAAGATAAGGTTTCCACCGAAAACCGAACAGATCAGTCAGCCTGAAGTCCCAGTCAGTCCAGTATGTTAGAGCATGTTAGAGATTTAATAATGACCGAGAAGGAGAACTGTGTCATCGGATGGATCTGAAGTAGCAGAGCAGCGGCAGTGCGTAAAAACAGAGACATCCTCTCCACACTGTCCTTCACTCCAGGAGCTCTCTCTCTCTCTTTCTCCCTGTCTTTCTCTCTCTCTCATCTCATCTCTCTCTCTCTCTCTCTTCCTCTTTCTCTCTCCCTCTCTCTCTCCCTCTGTCTCTCTCTCTCTCCCTCTTTCTCTCTCCCGCTCTCTCTCTGAAAAAAAATATCTTTTCATTCTTGGTGCCTTCTTTGTTAGTTTTCTCACATTGTTTCTGTGACCTGCAGAGGCTCACTTTAAACAGTAATTAAAAGGATGAGCATTTTTATATACACAGATTTATATCTGTTGTATTTTTCCAGTCTTGGAACAAAGTCCTTTGTTTTGCAAAAGAGATCCAGAACCAATAAAGCAGAAATATGTTTCCAGCAAAAACAGGGCTTTCATCCAGGAGACTGCTGTTTGTGTCCTGTGTTAAACCAACCTGTTGTTTTGTCTTTGTATTCACAACGTTAACCTTAATTTTTACTTTACAAACAGTAACTTAAAGCCAAACCATGATGTTTTTTCCTAAACCTAACTTTGAGGTTTTGTTGCCTAAACCTAAACAAGCGTTTTTGTTTGAATTCACAACGTTAATGTGTTCACTGCGACCATAGTGGAGCGTCATTGGTTGATGCACAAGCTACTCAGTGCATTAGAAAGTGACGGCAAGGGTTGAGAAAGTTTGCTCCGGCCGGTGGGCGGTGCTTAATTTGTCTCGACTGTTTTCAACATGGCGGCCGGGTCACAAACTTTACAGCTAACCCAACACATTCTCACTCCCAACTCGTCAAATACCGCCGTTTGGTCAGTGCCCCTCGACATCGGAGACCAGCGCATGGGGAACCCCTCTTGCGTTACTTTTGGAGTATCAGGGATGGCCGTGTCAATATACGCTTAGTGTCTTTTCAAATTATACTTCTATTTTCACAGGAAGTTAGGTTTAGGCAACACAACCACTTAGGTTAGGAAACGGTCGTGGTTGACGTTAACTTCACTGACTAGCAACCCACGTAACTGACGATACCAACGAGTCACGTGACTAACAACTGACCTTAGTGGGCTCTCACGCTATTAATATTATGTCCGTCGAATAACGCCACGGGTGGGTTTACACTGGAGTTAGTTGAAAGCCCGACCAAAGCCCCGACAGTATAAAATATGTTAATTGGTTAGGTTAGAGGTGCTGTTTCCCCCTGTTTCCAGTCTTTGTGTTAAGCTAAACTAATCACCTCCTGGATGTAACTTGATATTCAATGTTCTCATCTAACTCAAAAAAAATTATTTCATTACAGCGAAGATGAATGTTTTAGGTGAAAAATGTAGAAGTTGTTCACATCATTAATAGCATTTCACCAGAAACAAGTGCCCCCTAGCACAGCTCATTTCAGAGATAAAGTTTGGCCACATGAGTGGATATCAGCCGTTCATGCTTTGAAAAGTTTGCCAGAGTTGAGCTCTATTGAATATAATTGGAGACATTTCTCTTTTAAATGCTTGTACCCATTTATGACATCCCATAAATCTCATTTACATTTAAAAAACTAGCTTGGATTCAAAGGGCATGAATATCATTTCATTTTAAGATCTATTTGTAATGTTAATGAAAGTTCCATCACTCTATTTCAATCCGTTTAATGGCCATTTGGATGGTGTGATATACAGATATGGCCGAGTTCCACAGAAGAAAGTTTTGAGTTTTTGGTGCAAAGCATACTTAAAAGGTTTTCATGGACTCTGTGACAAAGTAAGATATGAAGCATCAGACTGGTTAAGATATAAGATAAGATATTCTTTTATTAGTCCCGTAGTGTAAATGTAGTCATTATAAACACTGAACACATGTTTCAGTGCTGCTCTTTGTTTTGCATGGATGGCCCAGAGTTGTCGCTGGCCTTTTTGTCACCCTAACATCTGAATCTGAGCCGTGCCATTAAGGCAACATGCCCGTTTTTGTTTACTCTGTGAACTGTGACCTCGCTTGTTAGCCGCCAGGAGCCAGTTAGCCGCTTGTTTGGCAACACAGACCGAAAGGGTTAGGGTTACAAATCATTTACATTTTTCATTTTGTTGGCTAAGATGTCCCTTTTAAATCCCCTCTACCTCTGGTTAGGTAGCCTCATCTGGGAATGGATTACAAGCTTTCTTTCTTTCATTATTGGTTTATTTAACAAGGACAGTGGACATTAATTAATATTGCTATGAATGGGCCAGAATTACACAAAAGGATATTTTTTATTTACCTTTTATGGCAGCTGGATCACATATCACGTGATAATCCATTTAGGTGTGTGTGATGACACAGAGAGGCGACTGTTAGTTCTAAACAACGATGGCGGCTCCTGAAGAGGTCAGCATAGATGCTGCAATAGCATCAGTTATATCAGAACTGGAAAGTATTTCTTCATTGAAAGGAGAGTAAAGAATGGTACTGAAGACTTTTCTCGGTGGAAAAGATGTTTTTGCTCTTCTCCCGACATCTAATCACCTGCTATGTATTTTTTTTGAAAGTGTGGAAATGCGTCCGATAATGCCAAAAATTCCAGATCGGGTATCGGCAAGTACGCCAGTCTATGCAACGATCCGATACCATAATTGATCAACCCAGAAAATAAATCAGCTTGTTTAACCGGAAATCAATTCTTCTTCTTCGCCGTTCTAAAAGTGGCCTTCACTGTGCTGTCGCCCTGGCAACTACTGTTTTAGAGCAACGAAGAAGAGCTGATTGAAGGAAGTTTGTCACGTGATGATAGCAAATAACAACAGTGCAGTTAGTGGAGAGTGTAACTGTAACGGAAGTTGGAGCTAGGAAAATGTCAGCCATTGGGGAATATTTCACAGTGGAAAATCCAACAAGTAACACGACGATATGTATAAGACTTGCATTTCGAGGAGTGGCACTACTAGTGTTGCCAATTTCAACACCAGCAATCTTATGAAACATTTGAAGACGCATCACACGAAAGAGCACGACAACTTCACCGCGGCAAAAGGGGAAAAAAAGGATGAATCGCAGCAGCAAACGTTGGAAAGAGAGCTATTGAAAAAGGCAATACACATAAGAAGAGGGAATGTTAGCAAAGATATAATAAAGTTTGTTGCTGTGTTCCTGGATTGATCATGTGAAATAGAATATCTCTTTTCAAAGCTTCACACTAACTGAAATCACACTTACTGTGAATGTTTTTTTTTGTTGTTGTTGTAAAGTGAACCTCCGAATAAGTCCCAAGTTCATTCACCCTTTTGAACCGACAGCTGTGGGTCTAAGAGGGTCAGACACACTTTCAGGACATTTCTTTACTGTTTAATCAAAGTGACCGCTTTACAGAAACAGTTTCAGATTCAAAGAATGTGTAGGCTCACAAACAATTATAGATATAAAAAAACAATAATGGGATGATGGGAAAACATGTCCACTTTCAGTGGCACAAAGCTAATTTCATCAAAATAAATAAATAATAAAAAACTTCACTGGAGGAAGCTTTGATTTTCCGGAATACATTATGTTGTTTCATCAGATAACACGGCAGCTTACTCTCCACCAAAAGCATATGCTGACATTGAATTTGATTTCCAATGTCATTTATCTAAATTACAGATGTTATTTTCATGCCAAACTGCAAAACTGAGTCATAAGAAATGTAGAATGTAGAGAAAGAAAACAAGAGACTGATTGTCCCTGAAAGAAAGTAACTGTGTAATCAAGAACTACTTGAATCACTAAAAGAGATCAGACAAAGGTGTGATGAAGAGAGACTTTCCCTTTTATTTTGTATCTGGTAAAGACTTGCAGTAGGGATAAGAACTTTTTTTATTCGTACTTATTTTTTATTCTTCACGCTGTTGCATGTTGCTGTCAATCGATTAAAAATATTTAAAAAAAAACTTAAGCTCAACAGGCAACAACAGCTGTCAGTGTGTTTATCTGACCCAAAATGCATGTGATTATCACAAAGTGGGCATGTCTGTAAAGGGGAGACTCGTGGGTATAGAACCCATTTTCATTCACATATATTGAAGTCAGAGGTCAAGGGACCCCTTTGAAAATGGCTATGACAGGTTTTCCTCACCAAAATTGAGCGTACTATAACTTCATAGCGTTATTTATCTTCACTCAAGCGTTAAAACTGAGCTACAACCTAAAAATCACAAGTTGCGTTAATGCATTCAAGAAATAAGAGCCGTTAAAACAAATTTGCGTTAAAGCGTTATTATTGCGTTAACTTTGACAGTCCTAGTTTTATTATCATTTACTTTGCCCATTTAAGAACAAACTAAGGATCTGAGTCTGAATACATCCTGCCACTTCTGCAGACGAGCTGGCCTTGGAGCAGATTTCTAGTATCCCTCTATGATGTTATGTTGTATGAGTCAGGACTGTGTTGCACTATTCCCTAAATACAGGAGAAATTAGTTGGCAAAGTGCAGCATTTCCCTGCCTGTTCCTTGTGGAAATGTATCCCGTGACATCTGTGCTCTCACACAACAGTTGCCCATTTACACCTCCATCAGACACAGAGCAATATTTATTTGGAGTCGTGTTTCCTTTTGGACTTCATGTTTGTCCTGAGGGAAATGTCTGTCTCTTTAGCAGCTAAATGTTTTTCTTTGTCGGTCTGTGGTGATGGTTAGGTAGTGTCGTACGGGTTTATCAGAGGTGTTTTTGTTGCCAAAACAGCTGACAGCTGCAGCAGGAAATGGAAATTATTATGAGCGGTGAGAGTGACCCAAACCAATAAAATTGTGGGCTGTAAAACCATAACAATGAGCTGAAATACTATAAATGTCTGTGGAGCTGAGAGGACCTGCTGTTGGCTAATTTCACCTCCGTGTGACACCTTTTATGTAAGACGTAATCATTTTTTCATTGTTAAGATAAAAATATTGAGTGCAACTTTAAACCCGGAGTCATGAACTTTAACATCAAAGATGTAGCGAGGATAGTGTGGTTATATAAATTATGTACGTATATGTGTTTCTCACCAGTGGCTTTCATCCTCTGATGTACAGAAAGATATAAAATCAAAAAGGTAAATCTGTACTGGATGAAAGCTTTCATTCGCAAAGAAGTCTGCAAAAATACTGAGAGGTGAGCTGTGAGAGCAACATAAAATGAAGGCGCACTAAAGGGAGCTGACTGGCAAACAACTAAACTATCAACTCTGCATTTAATCGCACTGTTACAAAACTGTCCTTTCTTACATTCACCATATTTAAAAACACAAACTTGAACTTATCTCACAAGAAATTTCACAAGCATTTTTGTTAAATTACATGCCGTCACCAAAGAAATAATTTATGTTTATGTTGCTCCGCCATGTTTCTACAGTAGCACAGAACGGACAAACCAAACACTGTTAACTTTTCCTGAGTTATACTCGCTCCCGTCGCCACCGCTCTCTCTCTCTTGCTTTACCACTCACTTCCCACGTACACACACACACTCTACACACTGGCCATTTGAATTTTTGCGTCGGCCACAGTAGCTCTCCAACACACATGGCACACGAGAGAGGCTTCAGTTGGTTGCAATCTCCTCACCGCTAGATACCGCCAGATCCCACACACTGGACCTTTAACCTTGTCATCTACCTGTATACAAACAAACATATAATAGGCCTACACCCACACACCAATCACTCTTCTTTGATCATAGTTATCAAATTTGCATGAGGTTTTTATTTAGGTAAATCTGTTTAAATGTACTCATACCCAGTATGCTGTGGCGCTGTGACGCGCCAAACGTATGGGAATGCGCACAGAGCCTGAGGAAGAAACTCTGGGTTGACAAAGACAGTTGATAACCACCATCGTAGTGCCCATTACCTCTGACTGGGGATTTAAGCTTTGTCAAGCCAGCTAAGGCAAAGAAAGCCCAGCTCGTTGTCATTCCCAGGGCGTTAAATACTGACGCATTATCATGGCCGTCGGCGTTCGATAAGCCCATCCACGGCAACAGTAGACGCTCAGGGAAAGTGCTGTGGTGACGTATTATTAGAGGAAGCAAGGGAGAGTAGGCCGGCAGGCGACACAGGAGGAAACAGTGAGACACTCGGTGGCAGAAAACAGTTGGGGTAAGTCATTAGAAAACTCTTTGCATTTGATCAGTATCAGTGATCAGATGGCTTCGAGGCAGAGAAACAACAAAAGGCCCCGGGGTGTCCGCTCAGGATTAACATTGAAAGTGAGAACAACCAAATTAACTTTTACCAAGAATCAACCCTCACTATCTGCTGTGTAGGACAGATGTACACAAACACACAAACACACACACAGACTAAAGCAATTAATTGCACGCAAAGCATCACAAAGGTGTTTAAAGATTAAAAAAAGCTCATGTTTATTCATGAGCAGCTGGGAGGGCAAACCATTTGGCTTTCAGTTAAGAGACACAGTTGCCTTAATCAACATATATGAACTTCATAGAGAAAACAGAAACGATCGCTTATTATTCATCATCACAATTCAACAGACAATTTCTTTTATCTTTTTTTTTTAAAATCTTTTTATTTTGTCTCTATTAGCTTATATACTTTTGCAAAAAACGGTTTAGTTTAATTAGTTTAATTCTTCTTTCAAATTGGGAAATGTGATTGTGGAAAAAAAACGAACTGGTTCTCAGCATAACGTATTTATGCACACACATTATCTGAAAAAATCAACATAAATACAGGTCGAATTGGTATTTTCATGACACACGCTCAGTGACGTCTGAGTCGGATTTCATCTCATAGGAGAAGTGTCTTCTCACCAGATGGGGGGTAAATGACAATGTAAAATAATCTTACCAATCACTCACATTATTCCTAGAGGACAATATACTAGTCTTCACAGTTGCTGGGCAAAAATAAGTGTCTTTAGCCACTTCCTAAACACTCACAAATATACTTGATTGTCGATTTTATTTGTAGGTCAAGAGGCAAAAAATAGTCTTTCATTGTACCCGTCGGTGCCAGATTAAATTCACAGCCACTTAATAAACTCCCAAAGGAATTTCCCATGATGGGTATTTCTACAAAGGGCTTGTTTGTGCCAGAGTGGAGACAGCAATTTCATGTGACTTTCTACTCTTCCGTTCCATTAAAAAAGGGTAGTAAATTGGGGAGCCTGAACCAATTTTTATTACTGCTTCTTTCTCATTTTAGCTGATATGATAGCTATTTGGGAATTGGATCAGACCTGCATGGAGAGTATCCTGATGTAATAAAAAGAATTGGATCTGGTATGGCAAAATAACCACCCATTCATTTTAATATAGACTGTACTCAAAAAATAATACTTTCTTTAACTGCATGCTTTAAAAATGGTTATAAGTTGTCCTCTGAGAGGTCTGACTTTAGGAGCCTGATGTGTGACTCATCTACTGTACAGCTGCAAGATTAACTTTTCCTTCCTTTCACTTTTCAAAACTCCCAAGACAAGTCTTCCCACCCTCCTCCCACCAGCACTTCAACATTGCCTCCTCAAAATAACGATTGTATTCTAATTTGCAACAGCAAAGTCTGAGAAATGTTCACACTCATACATATCTCCAACGATTCTCGCTACGTTAACGTTCACCAACAACAGATGTAATTTCTTTTCCTATAATATACGATATCTGCTTGTAGCAAGTGAAGTCTGATTCATGCATTTTACAGTTATGTTCAGGCACTTGGTTAAGGTTAGGGAAAGATTTAATATAAAAAAAAAATAGGCAATAGTGACATGAAGCACGAGACACATAGCGTTCTAGTTGACAATCAGACACGAGACTCAGGATGCAAACTCCAGTCTCCGACGTCAGAGCTGCTGCTTTGTAAGTGCAATACTGAACAAGGAAAATACCTTGTCTGTGAACACAATCCAGGCAGCAATTACATTTCCCTCAGCACAAATTTGGCAAAACAAATTAGCAACACGTATATAATTTCTAGGAGAACGGGATGAGCAGTCCCAGCCAAGCACTTATTGGGAAGAAACCGCAGCGGGCATGCTGATGTGCCGGCTGTGTGTTTTATAGTTTACATTCGAAACCTACAAAAGTGACGCATTTTAGTTAATTAGTTATGCTTGAAAGATCTGCAAAGTCCAGGGAATGAGGAGGCAGAACTGATGGTTTAACTGGCAGCCTCGACAGAATCACATCAGAAGTTAAGGATGTTTGTTTCCTGGAGCGGAAAAAATGTCCCTCTACTCTCAGGGTCAGTCAGGTCTTCAACCCAAATGGGATGTCCTTGTTCAGTGTGCGTCATTTAAAAGTGACGTCAATCGTGTAACTGTGTCATCTCTCACTGGACTTTAGTTTACATAATCACACAGATTCTTGTTGGCATATTAATGAATTAATAATGGTAAATCCTGTAACAACAGACATGTGCATAAACCTCTTTTTTTCTGCTCAAAACTAGCTTGCAGCTTGTTGGAGTTGAAAGGTCAGTATAAAAAGCAAAACACTGGCCAACCCGCTCTTTTCCACTGAGGATATAATGACAGTCATCTGTAGCTGATACCAAAATACTTTTGGAAGCGAGCTGAATTGAAAATGGTCTAAATATTTACCATGATCACCAACACCAACGGATGTTTTTTTCTCGAGATTTAAAAATTAGAGCATCAGTCATTTTAGCAAATGCCCCAAAACGACCTGTGTTTACGATCCAGTGCCAAAGCGCACTTGCGACCATAGGAATTCATGTCCGTCGGGAGGAAGGAGGAAGTAGTGTGACATTATTAAAAGAGCAACAAGAAACGCAGAGGGAGGTCGGAGGAGGTTAACCCAAACCATGATCTTTCCCTAAGGCTGATCAAGTTGTTTTTGTCCCTAAACCTAACCAAACCTTAACCATAGTGTTGTCACATCATAACATTTTTTTATTTTTTTAAATGCATTATCATCCTGAAAACACTAATATCTGTTGTATTTTATCGTTTTTTCCCCTAAATTTAACACTTTTAAAGGCATTATGTGTGGATTTGCCTCCAGTGGAGGAATGACTCTGTGGCAGATAAATTAATGGGCTGAAAGAATCAATTAGGCCCAGTTGCAGTGTCCACTCTTATGGACTCACAGACCACGTTTCCATCCAAATTTAGTGCAAATTTTAACCAAATTTCCAGAAAATCTGCAACAACAAAAAAGGAGAATTAAGCCAAGCTTTGTGTACTAGGAATATACCCTGAAGACTTTTACATTTGCACTAATGTGGAAGAACATGGATATACCTTCTATCGCAATGTGAAGGAACTGGCAGCCTGTCTAGCTTCGGAGAGACTGAGTTATATTTTAAAAATTTAAGATAAAAGCTTTGCTCGCATGTGGAGCCCCTAAATGGAGATTTTGGAAACTCAGAATTTTAAATGATTTGAAACTGTCTGGAAACTGTGCACTGCTGGGTATTTTTGTTTGTTTACTTTCTTTTGTTAGTGTTTATTATGTCAAATTAAATAAATAAAAAGGGGAAAAAAATAAAATAAAATGTTTGTGTTTCCACCTACTACTGTTAAACCACTGCAGAAGAAGAAGGCACAACAAGATGGTGTAATTAAAGGTGCTAAATGCAAGATTGGGAGCATTTCTATTGCCTCTGCACGGCTCTCAACATGGTGACAGCTGAGCTGGTGGCTCGTAGCTAACGGTGCTAACAGTGCTAAACGTGAAAACAACGGCAACAGTGCTGACAGAGCTAACAGTGTTAACCTGGGGGGGGATGCACTAAAAGCATGCACGGCCGGCCCGGCTATGTCAACAAAGCACGGAGAAGCTTGGATTACAACACTCTCAAACAAATTAAAACAATATGGAAAACGTGATGGAAATATGTCATTTCTCATGTATTGATTTGAGGAACTTCTGGAGCTGTTTTGATTAGAAATAGGAAGCCAACAACAAACAGTCCAGTTCATTTCGCTACATATATGAAATATCAGCCTCCCACTTTACTGTCCACAGAAATGTGTCTGTCCAGGTAGCATGATTTCACAAAGTGCAGTCCCATTCCTCATTCAGCCCCCACGCCCTCCTGCAGTCAGGCAGCAGTGATTACATAGATGACGTAAGTTAAAGTCCGTGAGGTGCTGACAGCTTAGAGGTAAACACTGGAACTGGGTCATAGACTGCACCGATTTTCACCAGGATTGTGTCACATCTCAACAAAAACATATGCCATCAGAATAATTTGAAATAATCACATAAAACATCAACAGAAAAACAGGCTTCCTCACAATCTGTTAACACAACAGAAGCCCACAGTTTCCTTTTTTCTCTGTCAGCTCTATTGTTTTCCACAAATGACCAAATATCCATTGCATCTGGTGGAAGACAGTTTTTTTCCTGCATAACTCAATTAAGATTCTAAAACAAATTAAAAGGGTTCTTCAAGCCCCGGAAGTTTCTTTACATTCTCCTATGTGTTTTAATCATAATTTTATACCATCTCAATCTGATCAAGCCTTTATTCACTGGAAGGATAAAGGTCTGAAAACATTTGCAGACTTGTACATAAATAACCACTTTGCATCTTATATGGAGCTTAAAGAAACTTTCTCTCGTTATTTACACATCAGACATTTTGTTAAAAACAATTTTAAAACGTTCGAAAACCCACCCAAGGAACACTCTTTGTATTCTTTGATGAGACAACATCCTGATTCTAAACATCTTGTCTCAAAACTTCTGTTGCTGTTTTCAAATATGTCTGTTGTATCATCAAATCATATTAAATATGCTTGGGAGGCAGATGGTGTGGAGTTAACTGAGGTAGTTTGGAGGGAGGGGTTGGAGAGGATCCATTTAAGTTCAATTAACGCCAGGCTGCGGTTGATTCAGTTCAAAGTCATGCATAGACTACATTATTCCAAAGTAAAGATGTGTTGATATCTTGTGTTGTTTGAGAATACTTTGGGTGTCCAACTACTTGGCTGATCCTAACAGATGTTCCTCCTTCTCAGTTGGATTTTTAGTGTGGGATATAAATATATTTTGGCTCAGGACTCACTGTAAGATAATTTAATGTGACTAAAAGAACACGCAGCACTGAGCCCTGCTATAAACTAATGACCTCTGCCAAGTGCACCACCTACAGTGACTGCCATATATGTGTAAACTGGGGTTAAATCACAATGTGGATCATAAACAGCCCCTAACATTTATCATTCCCATTAAATATCATTTCATCTTTCCCAGGTGCAGTTGGATGCATTATAATACCAAACTTGGCAAATTGCTGTGAGACCAAACTAGAGACACACATAGAGAGATACAAGTGTGCAGCAGCACTTTATCAGGAACTCTTGGTTCTCTCTCATTCACATCACGTGACGAATTATTAATACAACGGGTCTTAAACCTCTGGTCTCACTTTAAATGTCACAGGCAGGTCAGGCTCTGGAGAACCTGTGAGATACATATAAATAGATTCTTTACTCTCAATCCTCACATTCATTTACCACATGGAGTGGCAGTCACGCCTCTGTGCGTCTGCAGAGGCAACATGTCAACACGATGTTCATGCCAGCAGCAAGTGTAATATCAATTCTTTGCAGTACCCCCGTTCTACTTCAGTAAGTGAATGACATTTTCATCTCCAACCCGTCAAAAAACAACGTTTGGTCAGTGCCCGAGCTTGCGTTTGACGCCCGAGGGGCCGCGGCTGAACCAGCCAGCCAACACAGCGGTGATTGAGTGGAGTGATGGGTTCCATACTAACATGCTATTTAGTACGCTAAAACAGTATGTGAGATTTTTTAGTACGTCCGAAACCAATAGTACGCGAATCGCATATTGTTTCTGGTGAAATATAGTATGCAACGCTGGACAATACAGTGGCATGAAATATCCAACAATGCAATGCGGTAGTGACGACAACGTTCATAATAGACATTGAAGGACAGCTCTGAAACATCGATCAATCATCATCAATGATACAAACTACTGTTTATACACACAAAAGCATGTTGAACGATAGTGCACATGTTGGCTACGTAGTGCATAGTATGCGATTTCGGACGAACTCATGGTGAAAAGTTAGTTGAGCACACGCCAGTGTTTCAGATAAGGCCTGCAACCTTTTCTTGTTGAGTGGCAACCGAGGAATTCAGGTTATGTTGTGGCCTGTTTGTAGCCGAGACTGTAAAGCCAAAAGGCTTAGTGGTAATCAAACCCCCCTAGCCCAAACAGCATTTCATCAGTACTACCTGTGTCGTGACAGTACTAACAGAGTGGGAAAGCACTGCATTGAGCTCTCCCAAATCCTGGTGGAGATAGAATTACTGTCCAAGGCTGAGAAAGTTGATAAACTGCTTTGCTTTTACTCAGACCAAATGTCCCTTACTACGAGGTCTATTAAGGTCTATTAAGAACATTTTGCTATGCTAAATGCCTTGGACATTATCGTGTCATTCATACAATTTTTTGTGTGAATGGGCTGAAGTGGTGGTGGTTGTGTCACACACACACACACACACTCACAAACCCAGCATTAGGCATACATGTATTTGTTTCCAGCCACAACAGGCAGCTGGTTTCAGCAAAAAAAATCTCTATAAGCCAAATGCACACTATATCCGCCCTGACATGAACGGGTTGAAAGCACCTATTTTCACTGAGAATGTTTCATTTATATTTCTACAACCAAAAACTTCAAAGTGTCTTTAAGATGCTCTCATTAATATTCACTCCACTACCATCAAAGTTCCATCTGCCACTGCAGAGTTGTGTTGCGGTCTCAGATTTGTGTCTAGACTGTCGAGTATTGCAGCTTGCAGGGGAGTTTTAATGGCTGTAGTGAACTGCAGTGAATGGCTTCTCTTCAATAAATCACCACCAAATCAGACAGTGAACACTGACAGAAACAGAGCGGCCACAGGAGCTGAATAGACGTGTGTGTGTGTGTGTGTGTGTGTGTGTGTGTGTGTGTGTGTGTGTGTGTGTGAGATGAACAAATGAATCCCATTCTCACACTAGTTCTTACAAAGACAGCTGAGGCTGCAGGTTAATTTGACTCAGGTGAAGCACCGACATGATGAGATTAGTTGGACCAGAGAGATCTCATCGTCCTGCATCATGATATGACACAATGTAGAGTGTGTATTACACCAGCATATTAAAAGATATTACAATTCTTCATCTGAGTCCACATGAGGCTATTTTGTGCTACACCTATAAAGAAACCAATTATGTATTTTGTGCGTTAAGTATTACGCCATTGTACACCGAGTTACGGACTCTGTAGAGACCTTCAGATTATGAGACTTCATTAAATGAATTAATTGGCTATCAGGTCAGTTAACATACGCTGTTCGTAGCTATACTTACGAAAAGTAATGCACTGTAATTCGTGTATATCCAACAAAATCAATCCGTGTGTAATTATCGTAATTGTGAACCAGGAAATATAAAGAGCGGCAAACGCCACGTTGGGAGGTCATGGTGGATGGGTGGGTCAAAAAACAACGGACTTTCGCCAAGGAGATCAGCATTCGTGTCCCGTGTAAAACCAGAAGTCAATGTTGATATATTTGTCACGTAAGTTACGTACTTGAGTAACGCCACTTCCGAAGAGTTATTTTAAGTCAAACCGCGATCTTTTCATAAACCTAACTAAGTCGTTTTTTTGCCAAAACCTAACCAAGTTGTTTCCTGCAAAGAAGGAAATTTATTTTGAAAAGACTGTATGCATGTACAGTAACGAACAGAAATTGACACGTGTTGCTGGACATTCGTAGGAAAACAAACTAAAAAGGAGGAATAACTTTTTTATAATATATATCGTTGTATGAAAATACGTTGTTTAATATTATGTTAAATTCAGTAATTTAAAATTAATCTTTCATTTTCGATAGCCAATGTATAGAGTGCATGCATTGTATGACAAATTAAATATACATCGATTTATCAATCATTCTGTCTGTCTGCTTTTATGAGATCTATTTCTCTGTGATCCAGGAACATGATAATAGCTTTTCTTAATCATCAGCTCAACTGTGAAAAGTATCGTGCCTGTAGTGCAGGAGACAGTGATAAACAACAAGAGGAAGCGTGGGAGGTAGAAGATCACAAATAAGGAATGCGGGACACGCTGCACAGATGCTGTGATAATGAAACTCCACGGCGGGCTACATGAGAGCAGAGCCGAGCTGAGCCCGCTTTAGGACAAAGAATAACACACAGCCCGATTGTGTGGAAAAGTATACAAGCTATAAGAGAGGAGTAAAGACCAGAGCAATCTACCTTCACCGCCTCCTCACTCACATGTACCTCTTTTAGGGTGACCAGATCCCAACAAACCAAATGAGGAACCGCCGTGATGACTGCCTTCCCTGCTTTCTTCACAGCCATTGGATAAAAGCCAGATTTTAAAAAAAGCATCTGTACTGCAGCGGTTTGACTTTTGAAAACTAGAGCCAATGAAAATATGGGACATTGTCTCAATATGTGGGACGTTGGGCAAGGGATAAAAATGCTGTGCAGTCCCACGTTAAGTGGTACACCTGGTCACCCTAACTTTGTTATCAATAAATGTTAATGTTCTCTCGTTTGATCATTTTCTTGCCTGTAATAGGGTTTTTATTCTTCGTAATTAAAGTTGAAATGTAATTGGAATTCTCTTCACTTTTTGATTACGGAAATATTGACTATATTGACATATTTTTCAGAAGAAACTAAAACTTTGGACTAAGCTTCATTCCTCGGGGCGGGTGTTTTCCCTTGGCAGCAGTTGACTGACATCTGAGAGCTGCGGTGTCAACTTCTGTGGTGAGCCACTGACCGGACCGAAACGAATGTTGAAGTTGTATTTTTCTTGTGTAACAGGCCCACAGAGCGTTGGTTCTGTACCATCAGTGATTTAATATTTGATGTTCCTTCACAACATCAAATATTTGGAAGGACCTACAGTAAGGGCGGTTAAGGTGGTTTGCTAGTCAGCCTATCTTGCCAACTTTACCACTGATTCCCAAGACGTTCTGTCGACACCTGCTGAGTCATGAGCACCTCCCACACAGTGTTCGTCCTGCATTATACAATGGAGCAGGTCTATAGCCTTGGTTGTCTCATTCATGGGTCTACCTGTGGTGACGGAAAATGATTGGACTGCCAAAACTTATAGTTACTGTAACTTCAGCACTGTCACGGAGTTCATAAATCACAGATGGGATACAGCAGCTCTGGCCCCCTTAGTGTCTGTGTAGCCTTTGGAACTGTAGCTGATATTCCAACAACGTTTTTACCCACAGAGATTTTTACACCAGTAAAATTACAGTATTGACATTGTAAGTTAGAGCCAAAAGTTCTGGAGATGTAGGGGGCGCCATGGCAGCAGAAAAATAACTAAAACTTTCTTCTTTTCCTAAAACCCGGAAATGAGTTAGCATTTTAGCACTTCCGGTTCCTTCGTCTGAAAGTCAATGGGTTATTTTGAGTGGGTTTTTAGTTAGATGCCTGAAATAAGGTTTGTGGTAAACACAAGTTTAATAGTTTTTAACGTTTTGCTCTACGATATAATGAATTTTGAAGCGTTTACGCGTCTTAAAAAAAGCGTTTCTACAAGTGGCTAAATGAGACTACAAAATGTCATCACGCTCATGCAACCGTGTAGTTTGTTTATAGCCTAACTCCTCTTCCTAACATACAGCGACCGAGCGAACTCTGGCGAATGAAGCGTGAAAAATTATACCACGAGCGATGTCACTCTCTATTACATAGAGAGAGTGATATTGATTAACTGTCAGTTGCTGTCAGTGTCGATTTTAACCAATGAAAATAGGTTGGAGGTGCGCGAAACTTCGCATAATAGAGCCAGGGCGAGTGTTTTTTTCAAACAAGCGACACCTTGCTTTGCCCATTCGCTTTCGCACGGAGCAGGTCAGGACATATACATTGGGAAAAACTGAAACAATCTGATGTTCGCTGACAGAGATGCTTGTTCGCATCGCGTCCAGTTAGGAAGAGGTGTAACGTTAGCTTTGTACTTTGGCGATTGCATTCACACTTTAACAAAATGTGTAAGTATCATAAACGTGTGTTTGCCACAGATCCAAAACCCAATGGAAAAATCCCATTGGCTTTTCGTTAAGGGAATCCAGGGCGATACTAACTTCCTGGTTGGCTACAAAAATATGTCATACTTGCACCACTCTATATAAACAAAAGAACAATTACCAAGGATATATATGCTGATAAAAATGACTGTAAAGGGGAACTCCATTGATGTCTGTTTAAAGGTCTCGGGGAGTACTACAATAGCTGTTTAAAACCTTTTGTGGATCCAGAGGGAGATGCACAAAGTAAAAAAAATTGCCTCAAGCCAACATCTCTTTGGTTCTGCTTGAATTATAGGAGTGCTGTGACAAAACGGTGGAGTACTCTTTTAAATATAATTTGACACGACGGTAGCGGAGCTATCTGATCATTTATCAGCCCCTCAGGATGTAACATCATTAAACCACGGGACTGTAAAGAGATGGATTATCAATTGGTCCCCAAAATATGAAAAATGCTCTAATGCAGTGAAAGTTGTTAAATTTAAGACCCTTCAAATTGCACTTGTGGGCAGAGCAAATAAGCACTGAGCTGATAGTGGGTCATTAGATCAGATAGGACATTAGCTGAGCTCCAGATATTTCTAAGCAAAGCAGCAAAACCTTTAAAAGTAGGAACATCCTGATCCTTTTTCTCCTCTCTGTCCATTCACTCCCTTTGCTCCTTTCTCTGCCTCATACAGTTCATCACACCCCCCCACACACACTTCTCCATTTCCTTCTTCATCACACCTCTTTTCCACCACCTGCCTCTATCATGCCAGTTGGCATTCTTTCTCCATCTCCAATTTGTTTCATCTGTTCACCTCCCTTCATTCTCACTCTGTTTTCCGTTGGTCATGCTCAGAGATAAGTTCGACATAAAACTCAAGCCTTTTTAATATTCACGGCACTGTGGGTGATTCTGATGGTTCACTGGGATCTAAATGCAAATCACACAGAAGTGTCGACATACAGCATAAACATCCAGTTATTCAACCAAAACCACGTCTAAATTCTGACATCAAAAAAGCTTAGCATGGTGTAACAGATGTCCTCAACAGAGCTGCAAACATACTTCATTAAGAGTGCAGCTGTTCATATTGACTGTGCCGTTATACACGTCATGCCATACATGACAAAAAAAACATAGATTGGTTTGTGGACTGCTGTTTTGAAGCCTCAAAATCGTCATTTTGGCAGTCGCCATGTTGATCTTTTGCAACCAGAAGTGACACGAGAGGGTGGAGCTAAGTACAACTGAACGCTGAATAAGACATTTTTAGGGGACCAAAAGGTTATAATTAACTTTTATGAGCTGGAAACACTGTGAAAGGGTTAAAGTTGTAAGATGGAAACACGGTAGCCACGCCCTAAAGCATACCCTGCTGTATTGTCTATTTGACTCTAAATGGGACCATAATTTACTAAATGAACATCATGCTGTATTGAAGAAGACTTGAAACTAGCGATTGAGACCATAAACTCATGTTTACAATGTTTACTGAGGTAATAAATCAAATGAGAAATAGGGTCATTTTCTCATAGACTTCTATACAATCAGACTTCTTTTTGCAACCAGAGGAGTCGCCCCCTGCTGGCTGTCAGAAAGAATGCAAGTTTAAGGCACTTCCACATTGGCTTCACTTTTCAGACCCGGAGGTTGCCCACTGGATAAAACTGACTTTTGTGGATCCGGTTTGTGGATTGAAGAGTTAACGGATAAATTATTTTATTGCTTATGTGAGATTCAAATGTTTTTGTCTTTGCATAACAGTAGAATTATGCACTTCTTTTATTGGACAAAAAAATGGTCCATGCAGCAGCTGTGTTTCCAGCTCCAAATGTACTTGCTAAAACAAATTAGAAGTATATATGTATGTAATTTCTAGGAGACAGAGTGCATGATGGTTGACGAAATCTTTTGATCTTTGATCACTATGCAAACCTGAAATAAATATTGCCATTTTATGTAATTGGAGACATACAGTAATAGACGATGAACAACTTAAATGAACCAATACGTCTTATAATAGCATTCATACCGTCATCATTCATATTCAAAAGGTGTTTTCACACTCTTCAAGGCACACCTAACTGTGAGGAAAATGTGTGCAAAGCAAACTACCCCGTCAACGCCAGAAAAGATGTTCAGTTTGAAAAGATGTTCATCTCTAAAAAAAGGAGCTTTTCAATTTAGTTGCCACTTTCACAATGCATCCATATATAGACCGTTGTGTTAGAATATGTGTCACTGTATTTCTAAAGAGGCAAACATCACACTTTGCAGCAAAACTGTTAATTTACTCCTCCACATTTACCGCTTCATTAACTGTTAAGTATAGGTCTGTTTAATGCATCACTGCAGTCTTTTCAGCATAGTACCTGTAAATGTGTATCTATAATTGTATTGCGAAACATATCGTGAAATGTGTAATGTTACTGTTATTTGATTAGTTATCTAACTTTTAAGAAGAAATCTCTGTCAATTGATTTATCAGTTCCAAAGCTCCTCTCTATACTAATGAAATAAAAACACTAAATTCTATCAGTTCAAAGGAAAAAGAATAAAGAAAGTGCCTAATACGATTTTGTGCTTCCTGTCACAGGTACATTGTGTTAGACAGAATATGAATCTGCCCAATTATTGCGTAAGAACACTGCCTCTGGATGAATAATCGGAACATAATGTGCCATTTTTAACTGATGAGTGTCTCAGGGCGGGTTCTATTTGTTCTTCAACCCTTTCGGTTTCAGGGGACAGTGTGTCTTTGACATGTCAACATGAGATTTTGTGCTGGTGAAACATTCCTGACTAACAGAGAAAGCCAGAGATGGAGAGAAATAACAAATACAAGTTTTGGGAATATGTACGATGGAGAAGCAGACAGAGAGAGATGTCCACCAGCGAGATGATATCTGAGGTTTGATTATCTTCCAGATGTAACCACCATGGCTTTGCAGCAGTAAACCACGGAATCAACCAAAAGCCTACAGGCCAAGTTGAAGCATCCTGTAGCAACTCTACACATACTAGACAGGATAAGGCACCAGACTGAAGTCAACAAACCAACTGTTGACATATTGTCACAGTACAGATCATACAAACAAAATGACGTTATATATTAATTAGGGCTGACAAAGTTAATGCGATAATAACATGTTAACGCAAATTTGTTTTAAAGCCACTAATTGCGGACTCAGTTTTAAAGCTTGAGTGGAGATACTGATATCATATGTAACTAAAAAACCTAAGGAATCCAATGATACCATTTCATACTAGCTTGTCAGGAAGAAGGTTAAATAACGCTCCAAATTACGCTCAGTTTTTGGCGAGGACAAACAGGAATGGCCATTTTCAAAAGGGTCCCTTGACCTCTGACCTCAAGATATGCGAATGAAAATGGGTTCTATGGGTACCCGTGAGCCTCCCCTTTAAAGACATGCCCACTTTAATCACATGCAGTTTTGGGGCAAGTCATAGTCAACACACGCCAGACTTTTAACCACGAGACCTGTGTTTGAGACCGGTGTTTACCGGGGTTGTGTTTTGTAAGTTAGTGACGTTTGTCACGTGACCATTGTCACGTTTTTTATTGACATTTGTAACATGTTTTCAGTACTTTTGTTACGTTGTGTCTGTACATATTTTACTTAGTTTACATACTTATTCTAAGCCCAACCATGACGTTTTCCCTTTCCCTAACTAAGTGTTTTTCTTGTTTGAACCTAAGTTAGTAGTTTTCTTGCCTAACCTAATTGTGGATGTGTGCATGGCGTACAAATGACACGTGAAAAGGCTAAAATGCATCCTCATGACACGTGGAATGTCCTTGTAATGTCGTGCTATTTATACGCCTTCCCGTGAGACCAGGTTGATTTTAATATTTTAGTTTCAACATAACAATGTCCCTGTGCATAAATGTATCAGGTCCATAAAGAAATGGTTTTATAAGTTAAGTGTGGAAGAAGCACAGAGCCCCGATCTCTTCCAACATCTCTGTGATGAACTGGACCTCCGCTGCTCTGAGCCAGGCATAACCACCCAATTACCACACAAATCGCTGCAGCCAGCTCCCAAAAGAGTGGAGGCTGTTATAGCAGCATGTCAATACCCGTGGGTTTGGTTCAACTCTCACATATGGCGATGTTTCTGAGTTTCTACAAATGTTTTGGCAGTGAATCAAAAAATTCACAACTTGAAAGTGACGATCGGCGGCATAACTTTATCTTGGCTCAAACCGCTGCCACCCACACTACATCAATGAATGAAAACTGATGGGCTCCTGTAATTACTCATTTTAGATTAACAAAGTGATAAGGTGCTGTACCAATTCAATTGCGCTAGGATCAGATCTAAATCATGTTCATGGAGAGACCTTCGTCTGGTCAGCTAACATTACTGCCAAGCAGGTGAAATATAGAGTGATATTGTGCTTTTAGCTGACATGTGTCGCCTCACTGTTTTGAGCGATGCTCGTTCAGGTATATTTAGAGCGAGCAAGCACGAGCTCGACGCTGACTTTCGTTGATTTCACGGCCACAGGTGCCGCTGTTAACAAGCATTTCTGAAAGTTAATAATAGTCCCTTTAATTATAATGTTTTGTTTGCCAAACTGTGAATAGTTCTTTTTTTTCATTTCCTGACAAAGCAGCTATGTATATTCCAAATGTACAAAACTGAATAAACATGTTCAAAAAAAGAAGAAGAAAGAGACAATCTCCTCTTTGAAATGTTATGTCTTAAGCAGCGGATGATCATCAGTGGATTGATATAATCTTACGGCTTAGCAAGCTGTCACATAAACCAATGATTGGAGTGTAAATATTTCTCTAATGCTTAGCTGTACAAAGAAAAAAGGAGAGGAAATGTAATCGGCTCAATTTGTATGAAAACAAGGTTTGCTCAAGTTGCATCAGCTTTTTGAGCTTGGCGCTCGGACAGCAGCAGGTTCTGTTTACCGGAATTTGAGCACAACTTGAGCAGATTAAGTTTTAAAGTGAAGTGAAGCAGAGATCAACGTCAAGAGTTAATTAAGCCTTTGAACAAGTTGTAGGAAGTGTGGTGGGAGTGTGATTTTATTCTTCCACAAAGCCTTCTGAAAGCGACTGATGGCAGCTGAAATTGCTTTTGAAATGCTTTGTGTGAGCAGCAGTGTGCAACCTCCAGGTCTGAGAAGTGAAGCCAATGCTGAAGTGCCTTAAAGTTGCATTCTTTCTAATAGCCAGAATGCTATTATAAGACGTATTGGTTCATTTAAGTTGTTCATCGTCTATTACTGTATGTCTCCAATTACATAAAATGGCAATATTTATTTCAGGTTTGCATAGTGATCAAAGATCAAAAAATTTCGTCAACCATCATGCACTCTGTCTCCTAGAAATTACATACATATATACTTCTAATTTGTTTTAGCAAGTACATTTGGAGGGGAACCACAGCTGCTGCATGGATGTCCAGTACCATTGTTTTTGTCCAATAAAATAAGTGCATAATTCTACTGTTATGCAAAGACAAAAACATTTGAATCTCACATAAGCAATAAAATAATTTATCCGTTAACTCTTCAATCCACAAACCGGATCCACAAAAGTCAGTTTTATCCAGTGGGCAACCTCCGGGTCTGAAAAGTGAAGCCAATGTGGAAGTGCCTTAAAGTTGCATTCTTTCTAATAGCCAGCAGGGGGCGACTCCTCTGGTTGCAAAAAGAAGTCTGATTGTATAGAAGTCCATGAGAAAATGAGCCTACTTCTCACTTGATTTATTACCTCAGTAAACATTGTAAATATGAGTTTATGGTCTCAATCACTAGTTTCAAGTCTTCTTCAATACAGCATGATGTTCATTTAGTAAATTATGGTCCCATTTAGAGTCAAATAGACCATAAAGCAGGGGATGCTTTAGGATGTGGCTACCTTGTGACTGACAGGTCGCTACCACAGCGTTGTCCGGTCTGGGTGTTATCCGTGTTTTCGTCTTAGAACTTTAACCCTTTCACAGTTTGTTTTCAGTTCATGAAAGTTAATATAACCTTTTTGGTTGCCTAAAAATGTCTTATTCAGTGTTCGGTTGCGCCATCCTATTGTGTCACTTCTGGTTGCAAATAACCAAGATAACGACAGCCAAAATGCCAAACTCGAGGCTTCAAAACGTCAATCCACAAACCAATGGTTGGCGTCACGGTGACTACATCCAAGTGACAATTCAAACAGATTGCCTTGTTGCAAAGCTTGCATATGAATATAATACATGTTGCAGCAAAGCAACAGCAAGAAGCATATTTTCTAAGGGCTTGTGGACAATGTGGAATGTTTCGTTTTGTGTACAATCACCCAAAATGGAAAAGCTATGATAACAAACTGGTGCAGTCCTCAATCATCATGTGACTTAGTCAGCTTATAATTGCTTTAATCAGACCAAATGTTTATGTTAAGCACTTTTAATTGTCCTGTTGCTGAAATGTGCTATACAAATAAAGCTGCCTTGCCTTGCCAAAAGCAAGATAGCGCCTGTGTTTATGTGTGTTTATCCACATTCAGTATTCTGCGTACGGCCTCCCGTCTGCTATCTCTCTGGTTTGTATGGGTTTTTTATTTCTTGAACTGAACAGCTCCATCTGTCTGGCGTCGACATGTGGCTGTCTCCTTTGTCTCAGAGCCATATCTGAATGCTACTGGAGCCCTCTTTGGACTCAGTTTTGTGCCCATAAGTGCCAAGGAAGCTGCTAGCAGCGCCTCGTTTTCATGAGAGCAGACAGATCAGCGAGACTACAATACTTCAGATGTGACACTAACACTGACTGATGAGTGCTGTGTTTATTTTGAAAACTTAGAAATGTGTTTTGCTCCTGTCTCCTCTCATATCAGTGGATATCAATAGCAGAACAGAAGAACCAACATAGACCCATAAAAACACTTTTACACTTACATTGGGAAAGAGATGTCTGTTAAGTAGCGGATCTTTTTCTTTTTTTTTAGGTAAATCAACTTCCCAGTACGAACCAACTTCAACCATTAGGTCCAAAAAGTTGTAAAATGCACCAATAGCTGAATCCAGAGTTATTTTCCTTCCTCCATTCATGTGATGAGCTCCAGGCCGAGGCTTGGCTAAAAACTGAGAGGCAGAGATAAAGGAAACGCTACAGCACCTGCTCAATGGGCCCAATGGATGCAGAAGATCGCCGGAAGATACGGGGAAACTTTATCACTCGAAAGTCATACTTTTTTTGCTTCATGCGCCACTGAGCAACTTTCATAGGAATGAGCGGCGGCCGTGAGCTAACCAGCGGTTAAGTCTTCTACTTCTGCTTCAATTAGTTAGTCCTGACCTTTGTCATAATGATCTCTGACAGCCTCTATAGAACATGTGTTAGCATTCCAGGTGTTTTTTTATGTAGCTTACTAGAGAAACAGAATAACACAACAGGCCCTGCAGCCACAGACAAACAATACAATCACTAAGAAGTAGGCCAGCGATACATTTGTCATGGTTTTAGTTCTGTAGTCCAGCACACTGATTTGAAATGAAACAATGAGGTTGAAGTGCTGACTCTCAGACTCGCAGTTATTCGAGATTGTTAACATCTATGCATACCTATTTTAGGACAATGCTGCAGGACGGTGACCCAAACAGACAAGACAGCCAACAAGTTTTTTATGGCTAAAGTCCAGCTGAAATCACTTCAGTCATCCCTTTCTGCAGTCAAAAATAAGTGTTAGTGTTTAAAATGTATTCTCAATTTGTTGCCAATTATGTAAAGGATAATGTACAACCTCAACGCGAAGCAGAGGAGTCTTGCATCGCCCTGAATGGGTGATTTTCACAACAATGACCCGCTAGCTGTACATTATCCTGCTTATTACACGGCTACTTACTTAAGAAATCAATAATTTGACACAAAAACGATGTGTGTGGTTGATCGATAGAAGCTGGAAGACTGAGCTTTCAACAAATTCATGCAAAACTAAGGGGCGCCACCATGAAACCAATAAATTTAGAATATAAATGTCTCCTTTTTTCAAACGAGAACTCAGGACGATCGATTTACAGCTCAGATATGAATGCTGTAGCAGGAACAAAAATGCAATTGAATTTCAGTTGGACTATAATTGGCCAACTAAAGACGCTTGACCTCCACCCTACTGAGCGTGTTTCACTTGCTTCAGACCAGACTAAAGGCAACAAGCCCCACAAACGAGCATGAAGTGAAGATGGGTGCCGTACAAGGGAAGCATCTGCTGATGTCTTTAAGCCAGACAGCGTAGTTTTTCTTAGTGTATACAACTCTACCATTTCCTACCTATCATAATAAACACATTACCTGCAGAGAGCAACTGATAGGCTTGTTCGTCAGACTGGCACTAGGAAGCACTCTAACTGGACTTATTCGTTTATGCCGGCAACTATAACTCACAACATGAGGGGAACAAATACATTTTCCAGACTATTGCAACAGAAATAATATAGTCTGCCGGAGATATGAAACTTTAAAAACACAACAAACAGTGTCAAGATGAGCATAAATCATGAGGCAAAAATATACTAAAAACTTCAAATACCGTCCCCTCGGATGAAGAATAAGGATAAATAAATAAACGATCCAGTCAGCAGCTGTGCCTTGCAGTCATAAAATGGGAAGTAAGTGGTGCCAGTCAGGATGGGTTAATATCTTTGAGGGGATCTGTGTGTGCTTTGAGAGCAAATAAATTCATCCTCTGGTATAGCTACATCAAATCTTTCAACGCTGTAAAAAAAAAAAAAAAACATAATTTGAGACAAGCTCCTTTCACGTTGGTGTTCACAGGTGTTATACAAATGGGTTCTCAGCTCTCTCTTTGAAGCAGCTTTAGCACTAAATGACTCTTTGAATGGATTGATAAGACCCTCCTCATGTATATTCCCAATCTAGGCCAACTGACTCTGATGGTCCCTCTTGGAAATATGAGACAAATCCTCTTTTCCTTTTCTCATGCATAGAAATGATTGTTATATTCTGCAGTATTATTGAGTAACACTTTATCATAACCATCATTTATAAATTGATAGTTCATTAAAATTCAGTTAATAGTTATTTTACTGTTAACAAACCATAAAATTAGAATTCATAATGTTTACTAATTATCAGTAATGCTATAAATTATGTTGTTTTAACAGTTTATTGTTGCACAACATTTGATATACTATATTAAGTATTTGTTAGTGATTATGAAATGATTTATAAGCAAGTAAGAAATTATTTGTAAAACATTTATAAACATTATATAGATAGACCAGATATTTATTAAACCACACTTTTATGGTTAATAACTGGTTGGTAAACCATCTATAAACATTATTTTGATGCTATTATCAAGTTGCAACTGATGATTATAAATAAATACTTTGTAAAGCTTCTATAGATGTATTATTTAGACAGATGATTAATACTTTGTCAATGGTTAATAATTGGTTTCTGGTCCATCTATCTATGTAATTTTTATAGAGGTTTCACAAACTATTTCTTAAAGGTTTACAAATCATTTGGTAATCACTAACAAATACTTTATATAATATATAAAATGTCATAATTTGTACAACAATAAACTGTTAACAAATACTTTACTAATGTAATCAGAATGTAACTGTTATCGTCTCTTATCAGCTATGATACAATATATAATTTAATTATTTCATATCACACAAACTAATGATAAAATGATAGAAATTACAGCATTACTAATAATTAGTAAACATTATTATAATTTTATTGTTTGTTAACAGTAAAGTGACTATTAACCAAGTTTAATTAACTATCAATTTACCATTTATAGTATGGGTAAGTGTGTGTATGTGTTTATAAAGTCAGAATTTCAATGCTTGAAGATAAACTGACAAATCCTTTTTCAGTTGGAGAGATCAGTGGATCTTTTCCAAGTGAAATGGTGGAGAATAATACGTGGTGCACATTCAGCTTAGCTACACCTGGGTGATTAACAAACAGGTTTGTCTGGTGTCTGGTTTCTCCATAAAACAAAATGCATCACGCTCCGCTACTCCTGACAACCCCACAAACAAAAGCTGTGTTTACAGCCTTTATAAGTGATCATCATGGGTGAGCAGTGCATAATAAACGTGTGTGCAGCAAGGACAATAACATTAACTGTCCCAGGTTCTTTGAGAATATGAATTATACAATCAGGCACAGCGTTTGAAAGAGACAGGTCAGGCTTTGTGCATTAATTTTTTCGTCTGGACCATCCTTAAATAGAAAATTGAATATGAAGATAATAAGATGTGCTGTTTGTTAATAAGAGCATATTTGAAATTGAGCATTCGCTAAACTCTTTTCCTGAACTTGTTTGGGTTTTAAAGGTGACTTGATTAGACAAACAGGACATTGTCAACAAGGTGAAGATGAGTCTGTACACCTTTTATGTGAATGCATGTTGCAGAAGACGCTGTGCAAGCTTTAAAAAATACTCACCCTGTGGCTCCTTCTTTTCCTGTAAGATAAGAACATGTAATTTGCATCTACTAAGTCTTAAACAGCAGGGTGACTTGTTACAGGTCAGAGTCAGAGGGTGAGAAAGAGAAAAAAGCATATTCAAAATGACTATACCGAAGCTCTCCACTCAAAAAATAGGAGGACATTTTGGCCTGATGGTCTAGAGACTCAACGAAACATTCAGCATTCAACCTCTGGGGTGATGAAGATCTAGAGTGAAGCTTTCTAAATACCATGGCACTGATTAAAACGTTGGTCAAGAGGAAAGTCCACATATCAAATCATCCATCAATCAACTTGTGAGTGATATCAGGATCTAATCATAGACTGTATAAAAAGTGGACATAGTCACCGTGACGTCACCCATTGGTTTGTGGACTGCCGTTTTGAAGCCTCGAGTTCGTCATTTTGTCCATCGTCCATAATTTACTAAATGAACATCATGCTGTATTGAAGAAGACTTGAAACTTTTTAATGGGACAAATGACGGCAAAGAAAAAAGTGACAATGGAGGTGAAAAAAGAAGAGCCGGCTGATATTCGGTACTCAAAATTATTTATGATGAACTGAAAATTCCTCACAATCATACAAAGATTTGTCTTTGATTAACTGCGTCCATTCTCAGAAATGTACTGAAAGCTAAAGAAACAAATGACAGGAGAACATCAGGAACAGCAAGTACCAGGACTAAATCATATTTATAATATATAAGACGCCTGAAGTTGGCTAATAAGAAACCATCTGCGTGTTTACCGAATCAGATTGATTTCCTGTTCATTGATGGTAATTGGTAGAAGTGGGAGACTTGAGCGATGCTGTTGTAGACTCTTACAGCTGATTTGTTTGAACTGCGGAGCTGTAAATCGTGTCTCGATGAGAGAGAGAGAGCACTCTGGAGTTTATAAAAATCACACTGCATTAATGATGGCTACGTGTGCACTTGTCTGTAAAGGAAAGTTGCGGGAGGAACAGAGTGATCCATTTTTGTGAAGTTTGTAGAGACATTTACACATGAAAGAGCAACATAATAATAGGCCCAGAACTATACGACATCCCTGCAGCCGCAACCTGACAGGAAATTTAAGGGAATTGTAATTAAAGATTGAAAATTCAACCTCAGAGTTAAGGAGAGCAAAGGAGAATAGACCTAAAAATAGAAACCAGTCATGCTTAAAGTATTGTTTGAAGCATTTTATCTCCCTCACACACACACACACACACACACACACACCGGTAACAAGTCAAGCGCTATGGTGCTATGAATAACCTGACAGTGATGTATGTATACATATTTATGACAATATGTCATCTGCCGAGCATCACACAAAGCCTTGGAGGAGAAACTGTCACAACAGGACTGTCTCTACGGGCAGTCATTGTCCCAGTTGCTATGGTAACAGATGTCACAGTGACATGATACTGGCCACAATGAGACGACAAGTCTGGAAAAAAGAAAGACACACAGGCTGAGGGTGAGAAAAGAAAATGTAATATCATCAAGGAGTGGTATCCCACCTAAGCCTTCTATTTACAACTTTAATCATCATCACAAGTTGAGAAATAAACTACTTCAGTCTGTTTTTGGAGCTGTGCTGCGACGGACTGAAGAAATGAGATGACGACTTCTGAATGGAACCAGACTCAATTTTATTGGTCTATGATGGTCTCCTGAGAACAAATCTATTTTTGAGAGAATCTTTGCAAAAACAGCAGCAGCATTTTGTTTCCTACAAAAGAGAGAAAAGTGGAGTAAGGAAGACATAATTCTGTTTCTTTTTGTGTCCTACAACAGCATGTGATGATACTTCCTTCACACAATCACGCCAGTCTGTTATGAGGCCAAACAAAACAAAACACGCACAATAAAGTTTTGTTCAATGAATATTTTATTTTCAAATTATTTAAAAATGTAATTTAACAGGTTTTCAGCAGGCACGCACAGACATTTATATATTCATAAAAACAGCTGCAAAATGGCATTTTAAATTGAGGCTTGGCAGCTGTGGTTGTAATTACTTTTACACCCAATAACCCATAAAACACACAGTTCTGCTGTTCACAGATCACAAAATAAAATTCTACAAAACTCTACTGAAAATTCCTCCATTAGAGACTGATTCACATAATCATATTCCATGTGGTAAACATATAAACAGCAAGTTCTAAAAACATGTGCACACTACTTTTTATGCTGAATTTTGTTTTATGAAATAAAAAAAAGAAATAACGGAATAGTCAGGAATAACAGCAAAAAAAGGAATATGAACATTTCCAAAAATGTCAAACTATTCTTTTAGTGTGTTAGTCTAAAAGTGAAATGAACACAAAATATTAGCAAATATTACTGAAATAGATGGATTTTATACCATGGTCTGTGTGAATACTCAGTTGACTGCAAGGTGTACTACAAAAAAATATCTTATTTATAACACTGAGTGTAACGTTAATCCTTCAGTGCCTCATCCTCTGAACACCACAGGGAGGCGACATTGATATATAAAGGGAACTGGATACAGCGTTGGAGGCGGGCTCCTGTTCATTCCTATGAGAGTTGCTCAGTGGTGCATGAAGCCAAAACGGCTTCAACTGCCGGGTGATAAAGTATTCGTATCATCCGGCGATCTTCCGTATCCATTGGGCCCATAGAGCAGGCGCAGTGGCGTTTCCTTTAACTCCGCCTCCCAGCCCTCGCTCCAGTTCAGTCTCATTCACATGAACGGAGGAAGGGAAATAACTCTGGATTCGGCTATTAGTGCATTTTACAACTTGATTTTACATTTATTTTGTCTGCAACTTTTTAAGCTGCGCCGTCATGGCCAGGTCTCTTTTGTAGAGGTTTCAAACCTCAAATGCCTGGCTAAATAAATAAAATAAAACTAAATAAACTCTGGATGTCTCTTCACCAATACAACACAGATCATATCAGAGCTTGGGGGTAAAGTGACAGCAGTGATACTCGAACACTTAATGTTGAATCAGTGTGCACTTTCAGATGAAAAATCTGAGAATGTACTGATGTCAACAGGAAGTCCTCCAACTTCTCGAGACCAACAAACAACAACCAAATGTTAGCATGCCACTGGCGTTGTTGTAGCGTTGTTGCGGAGGCAAAGAAACATTAGCATCCACTCAGCAAGTCTGTCTGGCTGCTGTTTTGGCTGTGTAGGTGCTCTTTAATAGTGCTTTTTTGCTCTGACTCAAACATACAGTAAGTGCACATGCCCTTAAACCAAAAAGGTACGCTAAATGAAGCTTAAAAACCTCTGTAGAACCACACTTGGGGGATAATTCTCTGCAACCGGTAATGTTGATATCAAAAATATTGATCAATGCAAGTATTAAGGCTTGTAAGAATTATGTTTCAAAGCACATTTGCCAGGTCTCTCTGGACATTACAGTCACTGTAGTGGTTGCTGCTTGCTCATCTTTAACTCTACGCTGTTGTGCAAATTTGGATTCAGTGTTTGTCTACAGTACGGTATACATAACTGCATACACACAGTATTTCTACAGTTCGTCTCGTGGGTGTGTGTCCTGCAGCCAGTGTTTGTAGACGACCACAGGATCTATGTTCCAGTGCTTGTGGAAGGAGACGGCCTGCTCCAATGTCTCGGAGTAGTCATACGGTCGGGCCTAAAATATCAAGAACAAGTGGTTTGTCTGTGTGTGTGTGTGTGTGTGTGGGTGCCCATGTATGCTTAATGATTCATATTTTGTTTATTCTGTGGATTCCCACGGCTGCTAACAATCTAACCTTTGCTCCAGGGTAGTTCATTCAATATTCTGTTATTATATTATAGCCTGCGTAACCCACAAGGCAGTCTTTCTGTCTTTTCCCACCTACACTGAAGACAAATGTGAAGAGATCAGAGCGTCCTCTGACACTGGATAAAAACTGGCTCCCATTGGAACGCTTTTAGCTTATTAAGTAGTTTCTACGGCCAAAGTGACGTCACACCATCAGACGTGGGTTCCGTGCGGCAGGTTTTTTTGCTTGTCCGCGAACATCCACATTTTTCCAACTACTCGGACGCGGATGGGCGGAGGAAATTGAGAACTTTGAGGAGCTTTGAGAATGATGGTTTGCCGCGAGGATAAAACCTCAATGGAGTATAAAAGATTCAAATATTTCCTCGTCACAATTCCACGTAAGCTCATATCCGTGCGGCCGTCCTTGCAGAAAGTATAACCGAAGCTTAACACTATGATTTTGTCAACTGATTGATTAGTTGATTTAATCGACAGATCTGTAAAAGTGAGTTTCTCCACAAAGAATCACAAAAAAGCACTTTAAACCACTTTAAATCTTGTGTGTACCAGAGATGCGCTCATAAGTTTGTTGGAAATAAGTCATTCAGCATGAAAAAAACAAAAAATCAACTAAAGGAATCTTAGTCAACTAAGACCAAAACAATGATTAGTCGACTAATCGACTGAGAGGGGGCAGCGCTAAAGAACAGGTAGTCTGTGTGTGTTTGTGTGTGTGTGTGTGTTGTGCCTTACCTGGTGGAACAGTGGACTGTGTGTAATGGGAACACCCAGGGAAGTGAAGCACCTGCCCAGCACCATGTCATCAGGAGCATCATCACTGTAGCAGCGACAACCACTGGAAACCAGCCTGGACACCGCCACCCGACTGAGCACCATCCTGCACACAGAACACAGATATTTAAATAAGAAAGGGAATTAGTTTCACAAAAATATACATAATACAAGATTTACGTGCCTGTGTGTGATTGTCTGACCCCGAGGAAAGCTGATGTGCTGTTATTTGTTTTTAATCATGGCAATAAAAGATTTTCAGATTACTTGTATCTTGAATTTTCTTCTTCATGTATAGTCTGTGCATCAGGATCTCCTGCTTTGTGCGTCAATAGTATCAGCGCTTCCACCACTGTTTTTCACTTTAACATGATGTGAAGCCAAAAAAACAAACTGTTGCCTGGTGAACATAGTGGAGCATTTAGCAGCTAAAGAGCCAGATATTTCCTTCAAGTGTTGGTAGAAAAACAGAGCTGAAAGAGAGTGACATTCATCAGGTGGACAGAAACACGGCTCCAAATTAATGATGAAGTTAATAAAATTAAACTTAAAAGTGCTTTACAATGAAGATGTTACATGCACACATGAAAATGAACATAAACATAGACATGGATAATTATTTGATTTAATTGGTTGCACACATAGTTGCTCTGTATGTGCTAATGTATGTGTAAATAGGTAGCTATGGTAACAAGTTTGCCATAGCAACACACAAGGAGTCATACAAGTCATTTGATCCATCATTAATATAAACATATTGATTATAGCAGCTTTAAATTCTAGTCATTACTGAATAACAAGATTCCCAACGATAACATCTAATTGTTTTCCATTTGATGATATAGTGGACTAATGAAAAATGGCTCTTAACTTTTGAATATTTAATTCAATATTTGCAGGAAAGCGGCTGCAATGAAGTTTTGGGACGAGTAGACACAGTCTGTACTGTACAACATGTAACACTGTCATACTATATATTGAGTTTTGTTTTACTGCGACATTGTTAAAACCTTGCATAGCAGCTCCATTCCCCATAACGGTGTGTTCAGACATAAAGCGAATTTGAGAAGCGGCACAGTTGAAATGTCCGTGGAAAGACATGAATTGTGTTTCAAAAATGTGCGTGTGTCCTGGAGAAAGTCTGGAAGGAAATAACAGACAGAACCGGAGTTTTGGGTTCTGAGTTCAGTCAGAGGCTGAGCTGAACACAAACACACAGACACACTCTCACAGAAATGGTTGGTGCGTCCGTTGATAACTTACAGCTACCGTCTCTACAGTTGGTACATTGGCTGTTGGAGGCAAATAAAGACAAATGGTCCGTCGCATTCATGGTGAAAATTCAATTCACTTTCTGTCTGAATACCTTAACACCAACAGCACAACCACACTCCCTTCACCCTGCAGCCTCACCCTCCTCCTCCTGTGGTGTAGCTGTATCCCTTCTGAAGCAAGCTGTAGCCGTATCTCTCCCCCAGGCTCACTGCTTCCTTTGGGTCATAGCAATGCAGCAGTCGACGCAACCTGGGTAAACTATAGACAGACAAGAAGTGAGACACGAAGTGAGGTGCATGCATGCATTCTTCCCAAACACAAGCACATACCATAAACTGTACAGACTGTTTGTAGACAGACAAAACAAGGTCCTAGCTACATCAAATATCTATAATAAGAGAATCCACAGGAATTTAGGGGATCAAAACAATTTCTAAAGTTGTTTCTGTATTGCACCAAAACTACATAACCTCCTTTTTTTAGGGGGGGGGGGGGGGGGGGGGGGGGGGATAGCAGATCAGTAGTAGATGTCGCATAAGAGTGATGTACTGTATATCATCTGAAGGCTGGAAACGATTAATTTGAGATGCTGCTCAGTTCTGTGTCAAGTTGTTCTAGTCATTAATAAAACATAAAAGGAAATAATTAATGAATTAATTAAAATAAATTGTGTATAAGGGTTTAAAATATTATGATAGAAGTATATGACAGCCATTCCCATGCTCTGTTATGTCTCATAAGTTGTTGCAGCAATTTTGGGGTTGAAACCATTTGTTACACAGATTTGGTGCTTAATTTAACCATTTTTTACCACTCAAGAAATGATCAAAATGATCAATAATCCCTCCAAAATACAACATTAAGACACCAAGACCTTGAGGAACACCACAGAAAAAGGAATGCTGTGATTTGGTTTCAAAAACTGACACGGACATTTTGAGATTTCTGCAAGAATTGCATTTTTCGGCGATTGGATGGCGAGCACTTCTGTTCTGGAAACTCTTCAGAAACCCCCTTATTGTCAATATACCTAGGCAAGCCATCCATCCTCTGAATGTCCCAGGTCTGTAGTTTGTGGCTGTAAAGTTTCATGAGGCTGTGATTATCCTAGAGGTCACCACAGGTCATTTTATACAGTGAGGTCAAGCTTAAAAAATGGTCTCACTACAATGAAATGGCTACTATGGGGACTAACATCATCACACATGAATGCAATTGGGTTCACCGAATCCACAAGAGTCTCAGCTTTACAGTGATACCCAATTTATGTAATTCCAAGACTGTTTAGGGACCTCAGTATGTAGAAACTACTTTAAGCTCATAGAACCTATTTTCATTCAGATATCTTGAGGTCAGAGGTCAAGGGACCCCTTTAAAAATGTCCCAAATGTATCCCAACTTTGGAGTGTTATTCAGCCTCCTTCCCGACGAGCTAGTATCAATGGATTCCTTAAGTTTTCATATGAAACCTTCACTCTAACTCTTAAACTGAGCCAATTAAAGTCTCTGAAAGAAAGTAAAGCTGGCCGAGGTCGCAGGCGTCCTCAAGGAGTTGCAGAGGTTTAAAGGCTTTGAGCTTTTCTCAGGACTGTGTGAGACTTTACAGATTGACAGCTCTCTCACCCTCCTGCCAGCTTTGTTGCAGATGTCAGTAAGTTAAACCTTTATAGTTCTGGCTGGCTTATGCAGAATTATTAGCCGGCATAAATCACATCTTTAAGAGAGATGTAAATTATTCTTTTACTTTAGCAAGTCACTACTGCAACTTCAAATCAAAAATGCATTTGAAATGTTTGTGTTGATGCTTTAAATTAGGAGTGGTAGGTTAAAACAGAATCTCTTCTCCCAGTTACCTGATGAGTGTATCGTCATCAACAATGAGTAGCCAATCAGCCTTTGGCACAGCTTCGCTCAAGAACCGTTTCAAGATTGCAAACGTCTTCCCACAATGCCCTGCAGGGAGAAGACACATAAAGAAATAGTGTGAAAAAGATGAAGCAGGGGCTGCCAGTTCAGGTTCGGACCCCATGGAAGTATTATATCAACTGGCTGTTTTTGACCCCTAAGATAATTTATGAAGTGAATTTGTGCTCATACTGAAGCCAGTATATATGAAAGATCTGGTCTGTTTTCTCATTAAAAAACATTCCTCATTGTCTTTAAAGTTACTACGAGGAACTTTCATTTATGTTGATTTTGGCAGCCCCAGTGGACAAAAGTGGTAGTGATTCCAAGCACCAGAATTCCTTTAGAAAACCTCTCTATTTCATTTTTCCCTCTGGTGGGCCCATCAACACGGCCTGGTTCTCCAGCAGCGTGGTGTTGGTGTTGGCAGCGAGGCGAAGCTGTGCTCCCGGCCTGCTGTTGGTAAATGGTAAATGGACTTGGACTTATATAGCGCTTTTCTAGTCTTCCGACCACTCAAAGCGCTTTACACTACATGTCGGTATTCACCCATTCACACACACATTCATACACTGATGGCAGAGGCTAACTTTGCCCATCAGGATTTAATCTAAATACTCATTCACACACCGATGGCTATGCCTCCGGGAGCAATTTGGGGTTAAGTGTCTTGCTCAAGGACACATCGACATGTGACCCGGAGCAGCCGGGGATCGAACCACCGACCTTCCGATTGGTGGACAACCTGCTCTACCCTCTGAGCCACAGCCACCCTTGTTGGGCTGCAGATCAAAGGTGTCAGTGAATCTGAATCTGTCTGTGGCTGGCTGGTTGCTGCCGAAGCCCCGCTGTAGTTTAAGCTGATTATGTTTTCCAACCAGTCCAGTTGCAGTTTACATCCATGTCTGTCCAAAATCACATCACTTCATAATTTCATCCAATTGTACAATTATGTAAAATTGTCATAAGTAGCTAATGAATTCTTGAGTTATGGCAAAAAACTTTGTGAAGTCACAGTGACCTTGACCTTTGACACCAAATTCTAATCAGTTCATCCTTGAGTCCAACTTTGTGCCAGATTTGAAGAAATTCGCTCAAGGCGTTCCTGAGATATCATGAGAATGAGACGGACGTAAGGTCACAGTGACCTTGGCCTTTGACCACTAAAAACCTAATCACTTCATCCTTGAGTCCACTCAGACAGACGGATGGACAACCCGAAAACATTAATACCTCCGGCCACGGATGTCGAACAGCGCGTAGACATAAAAAGAAGAGAAAATATTGAGGAAAATGAGAAAATTTAAAAAAAGCATGGGCTTGGAAAGTATTAAAGACTGTGGGGGAATAAAGAAAACAAAATTAAGAAACATGTATTATACAGAGGACATGATAGACAGTGTACTACTTTCATCAGCCTGTGAACAGGAGCAGAGAAACAAATATAAGAGGGAGTTCAAGAGTCATCTATCCACCTCTGCACTGAGAAAAGGAATGACTTTGTAGTTATTGCTTTATTTAGATGGACTCTAGTCTTCTGATATGTCTGTTCATACACTTATTCCTCCATCTGTGGTGAGGACAGGAAGTCGGGAGTCCTCAAGAGCCTGAAACACATCCTATCTCCCATTAACACTGATCTCACATCAGGCACAGTGTGGTGAGTGAACTACCACTTGAACTTGACGATCTTGACGCCATAGCGATATAGTGACTGCACACAGGAAACAAAGAGGAGAGACACATCCGATAATAATCTCAAGAGTTACGTCATCCCTGCAGCGCTCTATTCTGGTCAGGGTTGTATGGTGACAACAGGCAACTTCCTCCCCAAGTGCTTCCAGGACAACTCTCTGATTTAATCCCTCCAACAAATCCTGGATCAGCTCACCTCTCTCGGTGTTGGGCACTCCCAGGCTGATTGTGGGTATGGAGGCGTCAGTGACATCGCTGTAATACTCTAAAAACCCAGCGTCTTTCTCCCAGGTCGCCTTCACGACTGGTACTGTGAGGAGAAAAGGGGAGAGGGTTAAAAAGAGATCAGGAGGGGGGAAGAAAACTGAACCTCAAACGACATTATCTCTGAATCATGCAGACGCATACAGAGCTCACTATTAAATCTCTAAGTCCCTACTGCAAACCAGTCAACTCCAAAGGACTGTGCAATCAAATAATGAAGGATGTCTACTACCTCTGACTGCATTAGACTCTGGATAAGTCACTCATGCTGCATTTTGATCTGGATAAGAACACCATCAAATAATAACTGCCAGTCATAATCACACATAATTCATTTTGATCCACGAGAAGTGGGACCAATCCTAGGTGAATTCATTCTGAAACTAATCCACTACCTAATTGATTGTAGAGTACACGGTGACAGCTTGCTCTGCAATTCTAATAACCAGAATTTAAAGTAGCAGCCGACTTAATCACACCTTGTTCTTTCTACTTTTGATGGTGTTCATTGCTTTAAAATAGTCAGTCTATAACTGCTGGCTCATTTTGACCCTAAAAACAGACACCAGTGTTTTGGATAATTACACAAGCAGTCGCAATTTCAGCAGACAGTCCAGATGAGGTTGTGAATTTAAACTGGTAGTTTTTCACCTGACAGGTTAACTAGGACTGAATGACCAGCAGACTGTTAAGCAAGTGGCAGTAAACAAAAAACAATAACACATTAAAAGTAAAACTTTTGCAGCTAAATGTCCTGTAATTTACATTTAATTTCCATTTATTCTGTGATAAACATAAATTGAAAGAGTTCATTTTGGCAACGACGGCACCCCAAGGGGACAGTTTGGCTTGCAGAGTGCTGTGTTCAGCGGTGGAAGAAGTACTCAGTAGTAGTAGTAATACTATAGTGTTAAATACAAGCAAAATTCCTGCATTCTAAATTTTACTTGAGTAAAAATACAAAAGTATTAGAATCAAAATATACTTAAAGTATCAAAAGTATACTTATTGAATGTCCTATGTCAGAGTAATATAAATTACATAATTTGCTGCATTACTGTATACATCACATTGATATTGCAGCTGATTATGGTGTGGCATTTATATTTATTATTATATATATTATATTTATTTACACACGTGGACAAAATTGTTGGTACCCTGCCGTTAAAGAAAGAAAAACCCACAATGGTCACTGAAATAACTTGAAACTGACAAAAGTAATAATAAATAAAAATTTACTGAAAATGAACTTATGAAAATCAGACATTGTTTTTGAATTGTGGTTCAACAGAATCATTTTAAAAAACAAACTAATGAAACTGGCCTGGACAAAAATGATGGTACCCCTAGAAAAGATGGAAAATAATTTGACCATAGGGACATGTTAAACTAAGGTGTGTCCTGTAAATAGCATCACAGGTATCTTCAAACTTGTAATCAGTCAGTCTGCCTATTTAAAGGGTCAAAAGTAGTCACTGTGCTGTTTGGTATCATGGTGTATACCACACTGAACATGGACCACAGAAAGCTAAGGAGAGAGTTGTCTCAGGAGATTAGAAAGAACATTATAGACCTTCATGTTAAAGGTAAAGGCTATAAGACCATCTCCAAGCAGCTTGATGTTCCTGTGACTACAGTTGCACATATTATTCAGAAGTTTAAGGTCCATGGGACTGTAGCCAACCTCCCTGGACGTGGCCGCAAGAGGAAAATTGATGACAAATTGAAGAGACGGATAATACGAATGGTAAGCAAAGAGCCCAGAACAACTTCCAAAGAGATTAGAGGTGAACTCCAAGGTCAAGGTACATCAGTGTCAGATCACACCATCCGTCACTGTTTGAGCCAAAGTGGACTTAATGGAAGACGACCGAGGAGGACGCAAATCATAAAAAAGCGAGACTGGAATTTGCCAAAATGCAAATTGACAAGCCACAAAGCTTCTGGCAGAATGTCCTTTGGACAGATGAGACAAAACTGGAGCTTTTTGGCAAGTCACATCAGCTCTATGTGCACAGACGCAAAAATGAAGCATCCAAAGAAAAGAACACTGTACCTAATGTGAAACATGGAGGAGGCTCGGTTATGTTATGGGGCTGCTTTGCTGCATCTGGCACAGGGTGTCTTGAATCTGTGCAGGGTACAATGAAATCTCAAGACTATCAAGGCTTTCTGGAGCAAAATGTGCTGCCCAGTGTCAGAAAGCTTGGTCTCAGTTGCAGGTCATGGGTCCTCCAACAGGATAATGACCCAAAACACAGCTAAAAACACCCAAGAATGGCTAAGAACAAAACATTGGACTGTTCTGAAGTGGCCTTCTATGAGCCCTGATCTAAATCCTATTGAACATCTGTGGAAGGAGCTGAAACATGCATTCGGAGAAGGCACCCTTCAAACCTGAGACAGCTGGAGCAGTTTGCTCACGAGGAGTGGGCCAAAATACCTGTCGACAGGTGCAGAAGTCTCATTGAGAGTTACAGAAATCACTTGATTGAAGTGATTGCCTCAAAAGGTTGTGCAACAAAATATTAAGTTACGGGTAACATCATTTTTGTCCAGGCCAGTTTCATTAGTTTGTTTTTTAAAATGATTCTGTTGAACCACAATTCAAAAACAATGTCTGATTTTCATTAGTTCATTTTCAGTAAATTTTGATTTACTATTACTTTTGTCAGTTTCAAGTTATTTCAGTGACCATTGTGGGTTTTTCTTTCTTTAACGGAAGGGTACCAACAATTTTGTCCACGTCTGTATTAATAACATATTAGTTGATTCAGATTATTAATACAAAATATAAATCTGTAAAGTAACTAAAGCTGTCAGATAAATGTAGTGCAGTATAAAGTACAATATTTCCCTCTGAATTGTAGTGGAGTGTAAGTATATAGTTGCAGAAAATATAAAAACTCAAGTACAGTAAAAGTACCTCAAAATTATATTTTAGTACAGTACTTGAGTAAATGTACTTGGTTAGATTACATCACTGGCTGTGTTGCATGGTTTAACAACTAAAAGAATATATATGATTTCTCTTCACTGCACTTTTACAATGGACAAAATGTTGTTATATTACACTTAATACGATTCATTCATCACAATAAAGCAGTAGACGACAATAATGTAATAGAATATCAGTGGCAGAAATTAATTACACATTTACTCAAGTAATGTACTTCAGTAAAACTTTGAAGTACTTGTATTTCACTTGATTATTTACTTTTTATGCTACTTTATATTTAAACTCCACTACATGTCAGGGGGAAATTCTGTATTTTTTACTCCTTTACATTTATTTGACAGATATAGTTGCTGGTTACTTGTCAGATTGTCTGAAGAACGAGTCATTTTACTTTTGTTGATAATACTTCTGTACATTTAATTAAGCAGGGTTTTGAATGCAGAATTTTTACTCGTAATTAGGTCTTTTTACATTATAGAATTAGTATTTCTACTTAAGTTAAAGATCTGAATACGTCTTCCACCACTGCAGAATATAATGTTTTTAATGAATGAAACTGTTTTGTCCTTCAAAAAGGGTTGGGAATAACTCACCTCTCTCTGAGTGGAATTTTTGGCAAGTTTTCACAGCAACAAATACTTCTTTCCTCGACACTGGATCTCCCTGGGAAAAGAGAGAAAGAAAAATAATGTTACTCTTCATTAAAAAAAAAAATGATGCAACATAGCTATAAAATGGCAAAAAAGTGCACGGACAAACACAAACACAGTGTGAGGTGCAACATATACAGAATTTAATGGACTTAAAATTGAGTCGGGATGGCAAAATGAGGCACACTAGGTCCTAATAGTACTATCACGTATTATTACACTATTATCTCTTTTGCACTGAATTCCCATTTCATGTCGCTTCTTATTCCCGAGAATTACCAACAGTAATCGGGATGTTAGTACTTATTTATAGCTTTCATTTTTGATCTGCTACCCTTGCAAAATATTCATTATAAACACCAGACAATTCCTCACGATGCATAACACTAATTCCTGTAAGCTCACGATAAGTGCTGCATTATTCATGTATTCTTTGAGACAGATGGTCCTCTAATTTATGCTACCTTTTAAGCACATTTACCCCATAATTTGGAGACAGAAGAGTTATTTTATGAAAAAGTCATGCAAACAGCAATGTGTTTTTGATATTCTTGTGTATATTTATACTTTGTTAGTGTTGCATTCATCAAATGCAAGGAAGTTAAAGGATCACAGCAGCAAAAGGAAGAGAAAAAACAGTATATAAGAAGTGAACATAGTCACCCACGTAAAGCATACCCTGCTTTATGGTCCATTTGACTCTAAATGGGACCATAATATACTAAATGAACATCTTGCTGTATTGAAGAAGACTTGAAACTAGTAATTGAGTCTATAAACTCACGTTTACAATGTTTACTGAGGTAAGAAATCAAGTGAGAAGTAGGGTCATTTTCTCATAAACTTCTATACAATCAGACTTCTTTTTGCAACCAGAGGAGTCGCCCCCTGCTGGCTATTAGAAAGAATGCAAGTTTAAGGCACTTCAGCATTGGCATTACTTTTCAGACCCGGAGGTTTGCCCACTGGGTTCAAAATCCATCATATGCTGAGCAAATCTTGCCTTCTATATTACAGATGTATATAAATAAAGATTTTATGAGTCCTATCTTGTAGACGTATGTTATTTTGTGTACCACAATTTCTTCTTTGGCCTTGAGTCAAACAGATGCTGCAGTGCTCCTTCATCCCACTCGGTGCTCCTTCATCCCACTCGGTGCGCCTTCATCCCACTGAGCTGTCTACTTAGTTTCTGTTTAGCCTCCAGGCTGACTCAGCTCACATTCGTCCTTGCAGTCTGAAAGTCTATTTGTATTCATGTACAGTAGGCCTTGGCAGTGGCAATGTGCGTAATGTGCTCACTGTTTCAGTGATTTAACTAAAGTTATAAATGTGATGGATCACAAAAGCAACCCTGAGAGATGTCCTTGATGTCCTGCTCTTGATAATTACTTCCAACAAAACCTAGTCATGCCCACATTTCTTTTTTACCTTTATCTATACAGGGAAGATTAACTGAGAGGATGCCTCTGATCACAATCACACAGTTACACACCTTCACACCTGGAAGCTGCCTATATATCATAAATGCATGCTCACAAATGTTCACACACACACACACACATACACAAGAACTTACTGCAAATTATAACGTCACCCAAATACAGTGATGTAAACGTTAATAAATAAGAGTTGTACGTACACAGTTGGGCAGGTAGGTTGTAAATGTCGTAGCACAGTTGTCTCTCGTTTTGGTACAAAACTCTGGAACTGCTGTCAGCTTTGGACCATTTCCTTCCTCCCAAATGTACAACGCAATCTAGAAAAACAAGAGACAGACATGAGGATGAATGGTTGCCTCTCTCTGGGTCCTCAAGCAGTAAATATCTTTAGTTTTATTAATTTTGTATTATCCACAAGTCATTTGAGAACTTCAAAAAGGCTCACACAGCTCAAGGTTTATGCCTCACACTATGCATTTCAATTACATCACTCTTTTGCATTTTAAGGAGGATTACCATTATGAATTTAATGTCCTTGCTGAGTCTGGACATCGGGAAAGTAAAGCAAAACACAGCTTTACTTTGACCTTGAATTTACTCTCCTATTAGGACTAATTTAAAATCATTACATAGTCAAATTTGAATATGCGTCCCTTATGTTATTTCAACCTTGCTACACAAACTGATAACAAAGGTTCTCCCAAGATTTTTTTGCAAAGCAGTTTACATGCTCAATGTTCATATTCAATCTCCCCACACACACAAAAATACACATTCTTAAATCCATTCAGACGTAGAGCTTTTGCATTAATAATATAACAATAGATTTACCAAAAGCCACAAGCATAGAAAGCTGCAGGAACCTTTTTAAAGAGGACCTATTATGCTCATTTTCAGGTTCATACTTGTATATTGGGTTTCTACAAGAACATGTTTACATGCTTTAATGTTCAAAAAATGCTTTATTTTTCTCATACCGGCTGTGCTGCAGCACTTCTTTTCACCCTCTGTCTGAAACGCTCTGTTTGAGCTCCTGCTCCCCCCTCCCCTTACTTGGTGACATCACCACATTACGGAAGAAAAGGCGGGACTTCAAGCAAGGCGTTTCAGGCTTTGTAACTTTGCAGACTTTTTACATGCACAAAAAACTATATAACACTAAAGGAAAGTGAAAAAGCACAAAAGCTTATTAGGTCCTCTTTAACAAAAGGCTAGCCATTCGCTGGGCGAACGGTGTCTCTCATCGTTATATATCTATTTTTACTCAGCAGCCAGCCTGGAAGACGAAACTGATGATGCTTTTCACAGCAGTTGTTGAGGTGCAAAGTAGAATCAAGCCAGAACGGAGTCTTAACAATATAGTGATAGGCAGGCAGGAGATGACACACTGATTCACAAAACTCCTGGAAATAGTATCAAAGTACCTCATGTTTCAAATCGATGGTGAAATCTGACTTCAGATACTCGTGTTGGATCCGCTCAGCGAGTCTGAAACACATGAAAGTGAAAGATGTTGAAAGAAGAGAAACGGCAGAATAGAAGTGTGAACTTCCCTACATTGTATGCAAGAATGTACATTAGTGAGTCAAAGTTATGGAATAAACCAGGGGGTTTAAATGTTTGAATTTCAAGCATAGATTTGAGTGTGATTGACATCTTTTCTTTTTATTGTGGACTGGGTCTCTTACCTCTGCAAAAAAAGAAAGAAAGAAAGGAGACACATTCATGCGCACACACCTCTGGAGCAGCAGCGTGCTGAGAGCCCAGCCTGCTGCAGGGTCAGGATAACTAAAGGAAGTGGGGTCTTCAGAGAACGCATAGTGGTGGATAATGGAGGCCTCGTTGTCATGGAGACGCTTACCTAAAAACCATTCCTGTGAGTTGCAAAAAGGGAAACGGGGAAGGGTGATATGAAAAGAAAGTTGCCCGTTTAACATGTGCATCAACGCAGGGAACTAGATCACCATAAAGACATTCAAAGGGCTATATAATACATAAAGACAGTATTGTTAGGGAGATGTCTGCATGTCCTGGTGTGTGCATCTCACCTCTTGGACTGGATATCTATGTAGGACCTGCAGCAGAGCAGACAGTGTGACGCTGGTCTCCTCCTCTATGAAGAAAAACCAGGATGCTGATTGGCCATAAGTGGCAGAGAGACTGGAAAGATCCACATGAAGCCATTAACTTTGTGCATTTATTTTCCCCCGTAGGAATCATTAAAGCTAAATTTAATTAAAAATCATTGAATCTCATTTGATTAATTTGTTGATCATCTCCATATGTGTGTTTAACACTCACAGAGGAAGCGCAGGGAGGATACTCCAATCCCCTTCGTATTCTGACAGCTCATGGAGAAGAAGAACAACAGGAACTCCCTGCATGAAACAAAATTGAGTTTGAAACTGAGTACAAACTCTCTCTCTCTCTCTCTCTCTCTCTCTCTCTTTGTGTGTGTGTGTGTGTGTGCGTCCCCTTTAAGGAGTGACAACGTTTTGGCAGTTGTTCTTACAACTACAGCAAATGGAAACATAATATTCCCAAAAAGTTACTTTATGTCCACACAGACATCAACACATTGAAAGTACACATGCAAGTAGACCTCTCTGGGTGTAAAATGAGGTTATTACCACCTGCTGTAAGCGCTGCGGTGAGGTGATAAGTCGATGAGGCGATTCTATAATGAGGTTGAAAAGACGCAGCATTGGCACTGATGTCTTGGATTCCAAGCTGGCACTAACGGCCTACAACAAATAAAGGGCCATGTGACACGGCTGTCACAAAGTGTTTATCTCTCCCTATAAAGCAGGATGTGGAACAGATGTGAATCTGTGTAAACAAAGCACTAACATTAAAACTGAGATGCTGCTGCTCATATTTCGGTGACATCATGACCGCCAACTATGATTTACTGTATATATATATGCATATATACTGTTTCATTGTCAACAAATAAACAAGAAAACAGCCATATGTCAGTCAGAAAACCAGCTGTCAACATGTCAGAGTGTATCCTTAATCCCTTCCTGCAGACATAAACACCCAGTTATACGTCAGTCAAAACAACGCATGACGCATAACCTGCCCTCATTCAGAAAATCTCTCACTACAATCAAGGTCTATCTAGCTGTGATAAACATCACATCTAGAGAAAGCTTGCACTCATCTACCTCACTTAGACAAAACGCACACACACACATCCCAGCCTGTCAGAACAAGCACACACACACAGAGATGATTGTAGGCTACACATCTAAATGTGATATTAAACTTTTCTCTTATCAGCACTTTCAGAGGAGGCAGTGGCTATTTTCACAGCATGTAAGTCTGATTTTATATGAACCTCGCAATCTCTCTATTCCCCAAAAATTCCCACAAATATTCCGTTAGAGTGAGTGCAGCAAAAATATTTTTTCAGCTTTGTCAATATGCATGCCACTAGGTACATCAATCATGTTTCTCTTGAATATTGTGGTTGTTTCTTTTCCATTAATACTAAAACTTTCCTTTTCATACCTCTTATTCTTGTCCAAAATTATGTTATAAGACACAGTGAATTCAGGACTTTCTCAACCCCCCAAAAAACTGTCAGTTAAAAAATTGTCCAGAAACGCTCACAGGTACTGCATTTAGCATAAAAAATATGCTCAAATCATAACATGGCAAACTGCAGCCCAACAGGCAACAACAGCTGTCAGTGTGTCAGTGTGCTGACTTGACTATGACTTGCACCAAACTGCATGTGATTATCATAAAGTGGGCATGTCTGTAAAGGGGGAGACTCGTTGGCACCCATAGAACCCATTTTCATTCACATATCTTGAGGTCACCAGGTCGTCAAAATTTAGCGTAAGTTTGGAGCGTTATTTAACCACCTTATTATACATCATCGTTATTATATGTCGTCGTTATTATATGTCATCGTTATTATATCGGCATTTAAAAATCCACTATTGGTCAACCTCTAAATCAAATCCATGTTTGTTTCCATTTTCCAAACCAGAGAACTTAGGGGTCAAATTTATATATATAAAATTTGTTTAATTTGTCATTTGAGTGTTTTATTTATTGCTTTTCAAACTCACCAGAATTCTCGCGCTTCACAGCTCAGCTAATATTAGAATTTAACTTTTTATGATTGAAATCAATGCGGTTAATTTGAACATTAGAACGAATCACACTAACATGATATGTAACAATATGGAAAGTGTGTAGCCGTTGCCTTTTTTTGCATTCATAAATGTCCCCAAGACAAAAACTTAACTAAAATCCAGACCTGGACAGTAAAATTACATTGTTTAGAGGGATTATTGTAAATAAGTCAAAGTGAAACTGGAAAACTGTGGAGCTATAATAGGATTTAGCTAAATGAGGGGGGATACATATGAGTATAAAGTAAAGTGTATAATTGCTTTTCACAGCTGCCATGAAAGAACAGTCATTTAACAAGCTAAGAATGACAAAGAGTTTGTTTTTGTGTTTATTTTAGAACCATGAAGCTAATGTGATGTTTCTCCCTAACTGTATTTTCTTTTTGTGTCTCAGGTAGAAAATGGTACAGAAACACCTCAAACCACCAACACCTGGTTCCAAAACAAAACAATCATAGACATGTCAAACTCAATCACTGGTCCCGCTCTGACGCTGGCGAATCACTCACCGATGTGTTCACAAACAAAGCGTAAGATACGTTAAAGTTTTTCCAGCTGCTTTTTTTACCACATTTGGTTGTTTACAGGCTGCAGTGTGATTGCAGATGTCTCCTCGCTTAACAAAGAAGACGCCAACACAGAGAGAGGTTGAGAGACTACAAGACATTCTCATTATCAAATCATTGTGAATGTAGAAACATGCTTCGTGCTTTGACCACAGCCAAAACAGATCTGAATGTAAGACGGTTACAATTTTCATTAATCAAGGGAAATAAAGCTTTCACAACAGTCGGGGACATTTTCTTATTTCTAATATCCTGCTGTGGAAATTGTTCCTCGGAGCCCCTGCTGACTGCCTTCTGTCATTTTTTCAATCAGCGAGGGTTTTCTGGATTGAAAATGAATTTGGAGGAAGAATAAAAGACTGCATGACGGTCTTTTCGATTCACAGTACCCATTCCCATCAAAGGAAAATCAACTATTCTGCGTCTCTACTGCCGGCTGCCACGTCCATATGCCTGTCATCTCATTGAGGTCTATAACAAATTAGTTTTCACAGGCACATATCAGTAAATAATTACAGTGTGACAGCGGTTCCTCTCAGCTCAGGTAGTGGAGTTCTGTGGCGAGGAGGACACCTATTGGTACCAGTGTAATAACACACTAATGCAAAACTCCAAGTCAAACTCCAGAAGTCACTGATACACATTGAAAATTAAACTGCTTGCAGCGTCATTACCCTGTTATTGCCAGCACAATACGTTGCATACATATAGTAGATATTTACACAACCTTTTTGAGTCCTTAATGGTGATTACAATATTTATTGCTCTCAACCATAAACAGAACTGCTGCCTATAAATCTGTCTCAAGCAGTACGATAACTAAATCATGGACCGTAATTAATCGCATGATTGTCCATAGTTAATCGCGATTATTGCAATAGAACCCATTTTCATTCACATATGCTGAGGTCGGAGGTCAAGGGATCCCTTTGAAAAGTTTTAGCCTCCTTTCGACAAGCTAGTATGACATATTTCTAGTTTCATACGATGCCAGTATCGTCACTCTAGCTTTAAAACTGAGCCTGCTACAACCTAAAAATCACAAGCTGTGTTAATGCGTTAAAGAAATTAGTGGCGTTAAAACAAATTTGTGTGACAGCCCTATTCAACATAAAATAAATGAATCGATGTATTGTGAAATGATCTATTAGATTACTACTCATTATTTTGAAAGGTTATCGTAACCTTCTTTTTTTTCATAGTAAGAGTTTTATTGGAGTCAATTTTTTTAATCTTGATGACCGAGAGGACACCTACCTAACACACATGAGGACACACAAGACAGATCATAGCCAACGGTGCTAATCCACTAACTGCCAGATGTTACCTGTCCCAGCTCAGCTGCCTGCTGCAGAATCTCAACCTTCCTCTGACCACCTCGACGGGCGTGGAAGGAGTTCCTCTGACTCTGGATCACTAACACCACCTCCTCCAATCCTGAGAAAAACATGCACAGAAAAAGGTACAGGAAACGCAAATTAGGAAGAGACATGATGATGCAAAGAAACGGGGAGTTTATGAAATACAAGTATTTGTTTTCTTGCCATGAAAGTCCCACACATAAGCACTTGTAAAACTACAACTTATCATTTTTTACACTTGTACGGATAAAACCAACAGGATATAACATTACTTCATGAGTTTTAAAAGGTAATTGTAGGTGGATTTTGTTGTGTAAATATTCACTTGTCCTGCAGCCTGATGGAGACACCAGTGTCACACAGATACCACGTGATACCAATGTCGTTATACTATTGGCTCACAAGCCTTGTTAGAAGTGGGAACCAAACGTCAGATATCTTCCACAGAGATAAACCAAACATTAATTTTGGACCCGCCAAAATCTTTTAAATGATTAATTCACAATCATAATAATTTTTTTTTAGGAGAAGCCATACTTTTATTCGGCACCTTTCTAAAGGCTCCCTATGGATGTAAATAACACCCTATAAGACCTTTATTACTGACTAATGTTTTGAAGCCAACTGTGTCTTAAAGTTGAAAAAAATGTATTGCCTTAAGTCCATGCGCTCCAGTGTGCTTTGGACCTGATCTCTGAAGTCTCTCCTGTTACAAAATTGCCCTATTCTGTGAGCACCGGACAGGCTTACTATTCCTTGTGAAACGGTTCAAACGCGTTTAACCTCCTTTCTTCACCTTTAACTCCAAGTCCTCCTCTCCCATACAAAAATCTTAAAAGATGTTGGTGTCTGGGTTGAGCTTTTCATTCACACACTCCACCATATAACTAAATTGCTTTCCTTAACAATGTGTCACTGTGGAAAAAATATCAGACCCTCACTCACCAACAGCGCTGCGTGCTTCGTGCTCCCGGTGCTCTGCTGCCTGCTGGGAGTCAGAGGGATTCTCGTTAAGTCGGACACACACTGCTGAGCCACAGGATGACGCATAATCACAGCAAGAATCTGGGGGGCAGCACTTACATGAGCACGACCTGTGTGTTTTTCTCCGGCAGAGGCACCTTGAGGCGATGAAAAAAGAAGCAACATTATTATTATCAAAATGAATTGATTAGTTGTGCTGACATGAGTAGTCAATTAGTCCATTTGATGATCAGTGGATCAACGGAAAATCAATTAACAGCAGATGTCGTATATCAAGCAAAAATGATTGCCTGTTTTATAACATTTTAATTGGTTGAAAATAGAATATTATGGGGTTTTGGATTGAATATGTTACCTTGAGTTCTTGGACTTTTATGGCACTCAAATAAAAATCAAAAGCAAATCAACACATCAACCAATAATGGAAATTATTGTTAGCTGAAGCCCATTAATAAGCAAATATTTCTGTCATTCTAATTGTCTTCACACCTATGTATATACTGCATAAAAGGAAACACTTTGCCAACTTTTAACATCTTGACACATCTGTTATAGTATGACATGTAATGATGGTGCAAGTACTGCCACAGCAGAAGCAGAGTTATTTTTACACTTCTTATCACTATCTCAACAAGAGAACACCGAGACTTTGAATCCAAGAAAACTCAAAACAGACTTTGAAACGAGGACAGCTATAGTTGTCTCTGCTCAGTGTGTAGGAGGTGTGGTAGTAAACATATCCTACTTAAGAGAGTCAACAAGTATAATGGTGTATATATGTGTGTCAATCTATGCCAAAGGTGGAGGTAGTGTCATTCTTTGTGGTGTGGAAAGTCCATTAAAAATGTATTTGAGACAGGCTTGATGTAGCTGTAAATGATGAACAGTTATCTTCCTGACTCAGACATCAAACACAAATACTCTCACTTCCTACATGTGTTGGAAAAAAGGCATCACTGATCTGGAGATGTTGAATTTATTTCTAATCTAACCACCCAAACTGCTTCTGAATGCTGTAAAATTGAGGCAAGAAATAGGCCATGTGGTTGCTGAACCATCGTGTGTTTTGTATTATCATTGCCTTGTTCAAGGCCATCACACAGGTGACTCATGCAGGTGTTTTCAATTAATCTGGCTGATTTGATGTCTTCGCATCTATATAGAAGGTACTGTACGTGTAACACCAAGGGGCAAAACAAACCTATGAATGGGTACACCTGCCATACTAGGAAGAAAACAGATTAATAGATTGAAAAAGTAAATTTCATTATGGCTGTCACTAGGGCTGACCCGAATGCTTCCAAGCTTCGACCGTTGCCATGGTAATCGACCTCAAAATCATTATTCAAATGCTTTGTTTTTGTATATATAGTATGTAATAATAAAGTATAAATTCCAAAATAGCCTATGAAATAATCCCACAACATTATTCATTCATATTCAACATTAATTATTATTCTCAGACGGATATCGCTGTTTGATATGTGTAGAGGTGTGTGTGTGTGTGTGTGTGTGTGTGTGTGTACAGTAGTGCGGCAGCAGCACTGTCCTGAAGCTTCAAATACCTTCGAATATTTCTCACCGAAGCTTCGAAGCCCCAAAAAATGGGATTCAAGACAGCCCTAGCTATCACTATTGGTATTTGATATTTTAAGCAAATAAATATCCAAAATATTTCCACACATATCAGCCAAACGGCCTCTTTCACGGCAGAGATGTTGACCTGTTATGGTAGAAAAAGCACAGGTGTAATTAATAACATTAATGATTGAGAGTCCCAGTAATAGTGTATGTAATGCAGCCATCACTAACGTCATTAATTACACCTGTGCTTTTTCTGCTATGTCTTATAAAAGGTGAAAAGACATACTAATGATGTGATATTCATTTTGTAAAACATTTTAATCCAGGTCTAACACAGGTTAGTGTCTATTTTAAAGGCTCTGCACACCCATCGCAGGGTAAACACAGGTGTAATTCATTAAATTAATTATGGTCTGTTCAAGTGAGCCAGCATGCACAATAAACCAGGGCCTTGGCCCACCTAAATAGAACAGAGCCATAATTAATGGCATTTATAACACCTGTGTTTATCCTGCAATAATATGTCAAGGTGGCTGCTGTAAAAAAGGGGCTATAGACTGTGTTTGATTGACATTTCCATCACCCTCCTATTAGTTTTGTTGCTCCTGTTAGGTCAGGATAACTTACACCTTTATCACTCACCAGTACATAGAGTTTGGTGACCTTTGACCACCTGAACAGAGACCTAATTGGCCTGGGTGTGCAGGGCGTTTCATTTTTTTAATGTTTGCTGGCTCATTTCAAAAGTACACAAATATTTTGCTGCAACTGGCCTGCAAGCTTCATTCATAATTCATCCATACATAAGAAAAGATGAACAAACAGAAAAAGGGGGGTTACAGACAAATGGGAAGTTCAATTTCACTACAAACTAAATCATCTTCATTCTTTCCTCAAATGTTTCTGTGTCATTATATCTGTGCATAACATTTCCTGGAGGCATATTTGCAGATGAAATCATCTTATATTTGATTCCCCTGACGTGCATCACTGTACTTTAAACAGCCTCTTGATAACAGACCCCATGGGATCACCTGCATTTGTTTGTGGTGCCTTCAAGCTTTCAACTATAAGATCACAAGTTCCTGTTTTGAATTTCAAAATAAAACAAAATAATCAATATTTAGTGGCAAAGCAAGTACCCACGTTGTCACTGTCGAATAACCCAAGTGGGTTAACACAAAGTAAATACATGTTTAAATTTTTTTCGAACTGTAATGCACTCTACGTCTTGTTAAATTACATATATAAATTTACTTTGAAGGGCCAAATTGAACCAATTTCCGGTTGCAGTGTAGCCTGTTTAGTGCTAGGTGGCTGTTTAGCTAACAGAGTAGCTGCATCAGTAGTGCATTGACTCCACTTACCAAGCCAAAGAAGAAGCACAGCGACCAGTTTGCATCCGTGCACCACATTATAGTGTGACATGGTTCCCGTGGAGGTTGTTTTTCCTTTGAAATCACCGTCTTTTCATGGAGAACCTGGAGAAACTGGTTGGCTACATTCCTGTAGAGGCAGAACTCTGTGCTCGACTGCAGAGCCTGTTAGTGCGGCGCTTTAGTGACCTCTAGCGGTCATACTTATATGACGTAACTACCAAGACACACTGTAGTTTAGTACAGTAACTTCACACCACAATAGCACTCTGTCATGTTCATTCTCATATAATATATAAATATATAATGTAAGTTATACTAACAGGCACTGTTTTAAAAAAAAAAAATTAATAAAATAAATTGACATCAAGTAGGACAGTTTTATTTATGTCTACCACCATAATTAAGTACAATTTAGAGGTACTTTTTTGAGTATTGTTATTTTCTTTATACTTCCACATCACTTCCACTTTTTTACTTTTTTTTATTGTGCTTTTAACAATTGAAACTTGCAAAGCACTACTCTCCACATGAGAGGTCATACAAAGAATTATAATTATATATTTGTAATAAACAATCTTCATATACAGTCATATAATACAAATTTACAGTTCACAGAAGAGTGTTATTGCCTTGCAGTTACATGACGTTACTACCAAGACATACTGTAGTTTAGTACAGTGACGTTACACCAGAATACTACTCTGTCCTGGTCATTCTGATATAATATATAAATATATAATGTAAGTTATACTAACAGGCACTGTTTTTCAGTGTGTAGCCACTGTATATTGGCATCAAGTAGGACAGTCTTATATATGTCTACCACCATAATTTACTTAAGTACAATTTAGAGGTACTTTATTTGAGTATTGTTATTTTCTTTATACTTCCACATCACTTATTTTTTTTATATATTTATATACTTATATACTATTATATATACTTTTATATATTTACTTTATTGTTATTGTTGTTAGTATATATCTTGTCCTAATTGTTTTGTTATCACTCTATTTCTCTATAGTTTCTATAATCAAGTGTGACTAAAGAGTAAGTGGGAAACTCATATTTGTTCATGTTTTGTTTATAATGTTCGTATGTGTATATATATATATATATATATATATATATATATATTAAAAAAAAAAATATATATATATATATATATATATATATATATGTTATAAATATGTATTTATTTTATTTATTTATTTTAAATATCCTTCTTTTACACAAATGTTTTTATGGTTATAATCATGGCAGACATCGGTCTGAGTCATGCTGCCCGCATACTTTTCCACACTTCTCCTCTGCGATCCTGCAGATAAACAAAAGTTACACTGACTTTAATCTCCGTACTGATCTGAGAGCAACTACAGACCTGAAGAGCCTTCACTGGCACTCTCTGCCCCCCACAAGGAGGTCAGAGGTTAGCTACAAACATGCAAATAGATAATAAACAAATAAAGATAAAATGGTCATTATGAGCTTTACAAAGGTTGTGTTTGTGGGAAAAGATGTGGTATTTAGGGCAGGTATTGTTTACAGTCTGAGGAAGAGGTATCTAGAAAGGAAGCTGAAAGCATGTTTTCTGTTGTTGGCCATGCAGACTGGTGGAGACATCCAGAACAAATGAGTCAACGGTCTCCTGACCGCTGAGTCTAAACATGGACCTCTTGGCCACAAAAATGAAACAGGCTGGTTGTGCTGTGAAACCACAGCTGTGAGTGTTCACATTTTTGTGCGAGTAAGCTGAACTTTAGGGTAAGAAATCCTAACGTAAGAGCTGTGTTCTATAGCAATCTAAGCATCTAAGGATCTTTTATTCACTCTAACACAACTGGGTAGTGTCACTTAATCAAACAGTTATATGCAGCAATAAAACCAGAGCTATAAGTGATTTATGGATCTGTTTTGGATTTTATCTGGTGTGTAATTTGCTGAAGAAAGACAGTAAATACACATGTCCTTTCTAAAAGGTCTGAGCAAACATTGCTTATGCATAAAAACTGGAACGTGATCAGAAAAGCCTGCACGCCGATTTGTTGATATGAAACACAAATATGCAGCACATTGATGTTGTTATTGCACCACAAAGGCTCTCAGGTGACTCATTATGTTTCAGTTAGGATGCTGTATTTTTCCTTCTCAGGTCAAGAGTCCACCTGCTGTTGTTTCCAAGCTCAAGGCCAAATGCTGCCTTCAAGTGGCTTCTCATAAAGTTGTGCATTCCAGTGTCTTAAAGTCCCAATTAAATAGAACAATATTTTTTAAATTTATTTGACTTTCTCATTTATTTGTTTGTGTAATAATTGTTTACTTTTTAATTATCATTTACTTTATTTGCTCACTTACTTATGTATGTTTGTTATAGCCTATATATGCTATGTAGGGAAGATCCTATCAGCCTTGACATGAACCTTAATAAGTTAATAAAGTCCTCAGATGTTCCCTTGGAAGAGATGTGTCATACCCTGCAGGTCATGTCATGCACAAGCAGGAAGTTAATGCATTTGCCTTCAAAATAAAGTCATGGTTAATGTGAAATGGTTAATAATTGATTTCTGGTTCATCTATCTATGTAATGTATTATAGATGTTTTACAAACGATTTCTTAAAGGTTTATAAATAATTTGGTATCACTAACAAATACTTAATATATACAACCAGCACTGCTTCCAGTAGACCACATACACGCCGGAAACTGTCAATAACTGCACTATTCTGTACACCGACTGTGCAATATCAATACTACTCAGGTGCAATTCATACTGTGCAAAATTTTCAGGTGGAATTTCATTCTCACTGTGCAATATCATTTTTCCATCTGTGCAATTATAATAATAGTCTGTTTATTAATCTGTATATTGTTACTATTTTTAATATTTCCCCTTGTTTATATTGTTCCTATTTTCATATTTCCTTATATTTAAATTGTTAATATTTTGTTTCACTTTTATTTTGCTTTTTTTACTGTGTTGTATCTTGCTTTTTGTTTTTAACCGATGCTTCTTGTTTTTTGCACTACCCCCTTTGCTGCAAATTTCACCACTGTGTGACTAATAAAGAAATATCTTATCTTATCTTAACAATAAACCGTTAATAAAAACTTTACTAATGAAATCAGAATGTAATTTATATCGTCTCTTATCAGCTGTATACAATATATAATATATAGTCATTATTTCAGATTACACAAACTAATGATAAAATAACAAAAAATATATCTTTACTAACAATTAGGTGGACCAGAAACCACCAAGACACAAGTCACAACACACGGAAAACCTCTGTTGGTCTGGAGGAGCTGCAGCATTTATTTCTGCACAAACGTCCACTGTACATTCACTAAATATTCGCAGAGCTAAACTAACTCTTCTGCAGTTTGTAGTGTGCGGGCATACTCGTGTAGAGGTGGAGCGAGCTGAGTGAAGGCAGGCAGGCAGGCAGGCAGAGGAGCAGAGTACAGCAGAGACTCCGGCCCTGGAGACCAAAGCTACGGTCTCCCCCGCGTCCTCCGACCGCGGACAACACTGTTTAACAGACGGGTTTCACTAGATATAACTTTGAGGTTTTGCTGCTTCCGTGTAGTTTGTGTTGGAGTCTGAGTCTGAACAGCGTAGCCACACGCAAGCGCACATGGGACACCGACACAAATTGATTTATACGTGTAAGAAGTTACAAACAGTCCCTTTAACTATCAATTTACCATTTATAAATGATGGTTATTATTACCAACTGCTGATATCAGGACTACTAATTATTGCATTTTGATGATATTATCAAATATATTACATTTACAATGACATATTGACAAAGCATTTGAGAAGCTTTTATTTTGGCTAAAAAAAGGAGACCGGAAGTCTTCTCATGTCAACGAATCTAACTTGATACAGTGGTTATTAAAGCTGCTCCAGAGATAAACAGCTGGATCAAGAGGACGCTTTAGTTTACAGGAGAGAGAAAAGGTGAGACACCATGACGATAAACAAAGTGTCCCACAGCAGGATGACAGTGACAGAAGTGGAGGAGTTCCTGAGGAAACCTCCGGCCGGCTTCTCCGTGGAGGCTCTCAGGTCCGGGTATCGAGTCCACAGCGACCCGGAGAAGAGCCTGGTGCTCATCGATGACTTCCTCTCCTGCAGAGGGACAATAGTTTTCCACAAGTCTCTGGGAAGGTGAGGGGAAAAAAACGACTGCATGGTATGATACAAGGACTTATAAATAAATATCCACATGTATTTTTTACACACATTTTATTTTTCCAAACAGGAAAGTTAAAATGCACAATTTATGGGAGTACACCAGCATGAGAAAGAGTCTGCTGTCCAAGAGGATCTATCTGCTGATGTCTGCCTGTGAAGAAAACCTTCCAGTGTCCAACAAAAAGGCAGCCAATGAAGCCAGAGGTAACTTCAACTGTACCCATTCTACTATGAGACCTCAGCATGACTCACACTGAAATAATTACACAGTAAAATGGTCCTCAAAGGCACCACTGGCATTTTTTATAGCTTGCACAAAAGTGTATAATTTTGAACCCAGTGCAGCTCTGTGCTGCTTGGTGGCATCATAGTAGGTGACTCATGCTGGTTTCCTCACTTGGGATGTTTTGCAATGGGTGGAGTAGAGAAATTACAATGACTGCACATGTTGTTCTGCACTCTCTCGCCTCACTGTATCCTATTTCATGTTTTCCCTCTTCAACCCAGTGCTGAAGCAGTTTGTGGTGTCCATAGATGGCAACGATCCTCTCATCAAGTGGCAGATGGAGAGAGGCCTGGACCGGACCATCTCCTCTGTTGCTGGGGAAAGCTACAGGGTGGATGTAAGCAGCATGTTATGGTCTTTCTGTTATACTTTTATGTTATATAGATTTAGGGGCTGTCAATCGATTCAAATATTTAATCGCGATTAATCGAAAATGAATCATATTTTTTTTTTATCTGTTCAAAATGAATCTTAAATGGATATTTGTCAAGTATTTAATACTCTTATCAACATGGGAGTGGGCAAATATATGTTGCTTTATGCAAATGTAAGTATATATTTATTATTAGAAATCAATTAACAACACAAAAGAATGACAAATATTGTCCAGAAACCCTCACAGGTACTGCATTTAGCATTAACAATTATGCTCAAATCATAACATGGCAAACTGCAGCCCAACAGGCAACAACAGCTGTCAGTGTGCTGACTTGACTATGACTTGCCCCAAACTGCATGTGATTATCATAAAGTGGGCATGTCTGTAAAGGGGAGACTCGTGGGTACCCATAGAACCCATTTTCATTCACATATCTTGAGGTCAGAGGTCAGGGGACCCCTTTGAAAATGGCCGTGTTATGGCGGTAAATTTTCCTCACCAACATTTACTGTAAATTTGGAGCTTAATTTAACCTCCTTCACGACAACCTAGTATGACATGGTTGGTACCAATGGATTCCTGAGCCCGCTACAACCTCCAAAAGATCGAATTGCGTTAATGCGTTAAAGAAATTAAAACAATTTTGCGTTAATGCGTTATTATCGCGTTAACTTTGACAGCCCTAATATATAAACTTTTCAGTACTCTCCTCGTGTTACAGGTGTTTTGTATTTTGGTATTGATAGTGACTTTCTCTTATATCAGATTGTCTTGACTGAACTACTGGAGAGCTGGGCAGGAAAAAACATCCACATCATAACTGACAAACTAATAAAAGTCAAACCTGTGTGGAGAGATGCCTCCTTCACCCTCAAATACTACTCTGACGCCCTCTTTGACTTCCCACACTGGTTCGGGTTCAGCAAAAGAAAATTTAATGTAAGTGTCTCATATTCTTCTTATCACATGTTGATTTTAACATTTTCTACATTTGTCAGCGTGCACCGGCACTCGTCTAACTTGTCTTCTTTGCTCTTAGCTGTTACCATTAAAGATGAGACTGACATGAGCCAGCAGTGGATGGAGGGCAAGAAAAAATTGAATTTATCGGCTCAGTTTTTGATGGAGTCGGGGTCTGCTTCCTCGAGAAAGTTTCTTGATCAACAGACGAATGGTTGTAACCTGCCAGGTGAAGGACCAGCATACCTCTTGGGACTGAAGGAACTACCTTATAATCGCTGTTGGGTCCAGATAATTCTTCTGTTTAGTGGGTGGAAACCACTGACAAGGAAATTCTGAATGCCGTGAAGATTATTTAGGCAAATGATATGTCTAAATTGATTTTTTTAAAGGTGCTTTTGGCTAGTAAACAGGCATTTACCTCAATTTATTGTTGTATGAAGGGTCATTTCTTTATGAGACGTTTTTATTTTTACCAAACTCAAACACAATAAATACTTTTTTATCTGAAAATACAAATGGGTACAGAGTTTTAATTTAGTTCTCATCAGTTAAAAGATAAATGTGGGGACATGTTGTTGCCATTTCATGACATACACTGCACTAAGGAATGAGGAGAAGAGCAGATGCAGCGCTGGTGATGGTTTCCACGTATTCCTTATAGTCGCTGCCGTAGAAGCGCACCAGCAGGTAGTTGAAGATTCCCACAATGCACGTCAGGAACAGGAAGCCGAGGATGCGTTTTCCAAACAGGTAGCCTGGGGTGCTACGAAGAAATGTGAAAAGATATATATATTAGGTTGACCAGTGGTTCGGATTTGTCTGCTCTGAGGTTGTCAAAATCAGATTTGCTCATGTATAACTAAAATCATGATAACACACTTATTGAATAATTTATACAAAAGTCTGGATATAAAACTATTTAAAAAGATTAAAAAAAAATTGTTGCTACCTAGTTGCAAAATCCAACAAAATATTCAGTTTCTATTCATATTTGTTGGTGTTTAGCCTTTCAAAAACAACATTTTCATTTGCTCTCCTGAATTACGCACCTGTATTAACAGGGCAGTGTAGCAGCAATCTAACAAGACTATAAATTACAAAAAAAGATATTTGTTCTTTTCATTAAACAAAGTTGATTTAATAAAAAAGACTAACTTGTTTAATATACTGAATCACTTTATTTAAATTGAAGATTTTGTTCAAGGATTTGTATTAGCGGGGAACCATTGAGTTAGACCATGCATCTAAACAAACACACAACACACAACATAGATCACTTGTGTTCATTTACCTTTGAGAGGTTTGTCCCATGTATCCAACAAAGTATTTCTGCCTGACTACAAGATAGATGATCCCAGCAAAGGAGGCAGGAGCTTCAAACAGATGAGAGAAAGAAAAACAAGACTCGTCAAAACCGAGTATATGGCTGGACCGTATATGGTCAGCATGTGAATTTGTGGCTAAATTGTTACACAAATAGTCCGTGGTCATGTGAATCATGTTTTGTGAGTTTTTTCACTTTTATATTAATGTTTGATTAAAAGACAACTTGACAAAGCATGAATTCGGTCTTTTTACAAATTGACTTCATAATGTCGTTGTTTCAGCATCATTTTGATCCGTTTATTGCAATTAAATCACAGCACATTCTGTTTATTTTGGGTTCATACCGCAGTAGCGACATGTGGCTTGCTAGATACAGATACAGTATGTAAATACAGCTCGCTGCCAGGTGACATTATGAACCCAGACACAAGGGCATTTGGTTTTCTGACGTATCTGGGACTTCCACAACATATACAAAGCAGCAACAGTGGTTATTTCTGGAGGAAAGCGAGGCAAAAATTTGCCTTGCGCTTGGTGTGAATGCACGGTTACACAACATAACGCAACATAACTCACTCGATCACTCTGCGGTCCAGCCAAAAACTGAATCCTGTATGTAATCTCTGTGTGGTTTCATAATACACTCTATGGCCAAAAATGTATGAACACACATCCACTTTTGGTCTGGGGCTGTGATTCATCATGGTTTGGGCAAGACTATGCTATGTTATGCTTTTGTGCTTCATCCCTTTCCTTTAGTGTTTTATATTATTTTTGACCATGTAAAAGGTCTGCAAAGTTACAAAGTCCAAAGTCCACACCAAAGGGAGTTACTCTCCCCGACAGAAACACTGCTCCTGAACTGCCTGAAACGCCTTGATTGAAGTGCTGCCTTTTCTTCCGTAACGTGGTGATGTCACCAAGTAACACATTTACATAACGGCTGGTTTGGCACGCTCTCAAACAAAGCTAGTTAGAGCGGAGCTGCAGCAGAGTCCAACGAGTTTGGTTTGGTTGACCACTCACATCAGTGGGCCAGCTAACCAATCAGAGCAGGCTGGGCTTTTTGGGAGGCGGGCAGAAGCTCAAACAGAGAGTTTGAAACAAACAGAGGGTGAAAAGAGGTGCTGCAGCACAACCGGTATGAGAAAAGTAAAGTGTTTTTTTTTATATTAAAGTAAGCAAACATGTTCTAGTAGAAACCCACCCTATTAGGCACAATAGGTCCTCTTTAATGATACAGCATACAATGATACTTGTATACTAGAATAGTGTGCTTCTATCATGTGACCCACTTGGAGTATGATCATATTTTTGTTTATGTATTTATCTTATCAGTGAAGCCCATAAAACTGTTGGCAAAGGGCTAGCATGCACATGACGATGACCTTTGTGCAGGAAATTCCTACTCCCGCTTCAGGCAGTCTAGAAACTATTAGAGGCTTCTTATTAATTTTTTTGGAAGATGTGTTTTGAGCTATTTTAATGTGTTGAGACATTACCAGTGAAGCTCTCTGGCAATGGTGTGTAAGCTTTCCCTTGCAAGTAGCCTAGAAAAGTCTCTTGTTAAAGTGGAAATGAATCTGTAATGAAATGTAATCTATACATAATAATGATATCTACAGAACAAAAACTACTCTTAAATGTGTTTTCTCAGCTGAATTGACTCTGTGTGGGTGTATTCTGTTTACAAGACAAAAGTAGGTCAGTCTCCTTTGCAATAGCTGTTTAATGATTACCTTGACTGAGACACAGGCCGGCACACCACATCACTGCCAGGAAAGTGGGATAAGCATCCATGCAGTTACGACTGGAAGATGTGTAAGAAAGAGGTATAATTAGCACATGTCAAGGAAGTCACCTGCAACGAGAAACTATGAAGCAATCTGCAAACTGTTACAGAGACGTGGATACCGAGCGCCTGTTTCTATGGCTGTTTGGAAATGTTTTGAAACTGCAGAAAAAAAAGAGTGCATGAGCTAGAAAACCCAGTGTGCCTGTCTTGAGTATTGGATGAACAAAGTTGAGATGGAAAGCCAGGAAAAATTGAGCCCACTGTCAGAGTACGCATGTACTGGCTGTTGCAATACATTGCAATAATCAGTACAGCGTGTTGCACGGAGCCATGTCCCTCAAACCTTCTCCAATCTTATATGCATGTTATCCAGAAAACATCACACCTCAGAACAGGGGTTCTAAACCTGTTGGTCACGACCCTACAAGGGGTCCCAAGATAAATCGGAAGGATCTGGAGCTGATTTTCCTTACATTTTCTCGTGAACGACTGGGCACTTTTTACATCTTTACACCCCTAAAACCCTTTAACAGGAGGCATTACAGAGACGGGTCATTTTTAAACTGTCACCAAGCGTTTGCATCACATTTTAGAGGTTTGAAATCAGCACATTACCTACAAGATAGGATGTGGCTCGGATGTTCCCTTTCAAAAAACAGGAAGTGCATTGCTGCTCGTGGACTAATAGAGCGACTGGACTAAACAATTGAGACATTGTGTCAGTTACAAACATTAGATTTGCATTTCTAGCTAGTTGTCACGGCACATCTAAGTAATGCAGTGTGTGCAGCAATGAAGCATTATTATCTGTACTACTGCAATTTATTAATTTGTCTGACTATCTTTCTGTGGTCTATAAAATATCAGAAAATAATGAAATAATCACAATTTCCCAAAGCCCAAGGTGACGTATTCAGATTGTCCGATCAACAGTCTAAAACCCATTCAATTTACAATGATAGAAAACAAGGAAAAGCAGCAAATCCTGACATTTTTGATCAACTAATTAACAAAACAGCTCTAAACATATCAAATAATTGAGTAACTGTGTGTTTGATTGTTGAAATGAGGAATTTCAGTAGTTGGGTAAGTTTACTCTTGACTTGGCAAACGTTTATTTCCCAAGTGGTTTTGTAATGAGCGTAAAAGTCACATTTTTTAAACTTGCTTTTTATGTCTGCAAATTTGAGCAAGAAACAAGTTAGAAATGTCAAACCACAGACGGCAAATGCATGAGCAGTTTTCACTCTAACACAACTTTAACACAGGACGATGATGAGTCACCTAATAAGGGAGGGAGAGGCTGGAAGAATAAATGTTTCCCTATATAATGGCTATTGTCACCTTCCCAGCAAGCATTTAAATGAGCAGCTTTTTTCCTCTATCTGGGAGTGTTCAGGCAAATGAGGGCTGCCTCTCAATGGAAGTAATATTCAGGGGAATGTAAAACCACATAGAAAGTTTTAACAGAAGGGTATGTTTCTATAGATTAACATAGGAACTCAGGAGTACTTACTTGGCACAAGCAACTCGTTCAAAAGCAGATGGATTGTTACACGCCTTCTCTACCTTCAGGGCAAAGAATGCTTAAAACACAGAGATTATTAACATCATTTTACTGATTACTGAACATCTTTAGAGTTTAAAAAACTATGATTGATGCTTTTTTTCTCACCGTTCTGAAGCACGCTGATGAGGGTGACGATGACCAGGAGGTAGATTTGTTCTACCACTATGCTGAACATGATGACCTTTTGAGCTGTATAGGAGCAGGTAGATGGTGGATGGAAACGCTGAGGTGTCCAGAAGTGCGTCTTTACAGTCAGCTTCCACAACATAAACCTGATCTGTTCCTCTATGACATCACGTACTACCCCATCCCACCTCCATCCATCCACATACACACTCGTTTGTGGCTTCCTCTTTATGCAAATGATGCTCTGGCTTAATACAAAAGGGTGCAAACAAGCCTGCTATATACTTCCTCTATGTTTGTGTGAGAGATTGCACGTACATCAAATTTGCATCGCCGTTACTGATGTTCTTTGCGGCTCTCTGAGGTGCCTATATAAAGTATTCCTGACAAATGAGCAAGACAAAGGCGCAGGGAATCTGTTAATGTTATTTATATGACAAGATGCTTACATAGATAGGTTTCACAGCACACACTTTGTCGTATATAGAGAAAACCCAGGTGTTATAATTCAGTGGCTCATTAGTGGTATTAATTACACCCATGCTCTTCCTTTTATGACAAGTCAAAATGTCTGCTGCAGCAGTGGAAGAAGTCCTGAGATAATTTACTTTAAGTAAAAGCAGTAATACCACTATAAAATTATTCCATTCCTTCATTGATAATTTTACTTGAAAGGAATGAGCAGCTTAATTTAGGCATACTTAAAGTGTGTAGAGCAGTCAACATATTTTATTAGTTGATCATATACTGTATTTGTATGTAAATTCTTGATCTTCAAAGTAGGGCTGTCAAAGTTAACGCGATAACGTGTTAACGCATATTTGTTTTAATGCCACTGATTTCTTTAACGCATTAAAGCAACTTGCAATTTTTAGGTTGTAACGGACTCAGTTTTAAAGCTAGAGTGAAGAAACTGAACTCATATGAAACTAGAAAACGTAAGGAATCCATTGGTAAAAAGATGTCATACTAGCTTGTCGGGAAGGAGGTTAAATAACGCTCCAAACGTACGCTATATTTTGGCGAGGAGAAACTGTCATGGCCATTTTCAAAGGTGTCTCTTGACCTCTGACCTGAACATATATGAATGAAAATGGGTTCTATGGATACCTGAGAGTCTCCCCTTTACAGACATGTCCACTTTATGATAATCACATGCAGTTTGGGGCAAGTCATAGTCAAGTCAGCACACTGACACACTGACAGCTGTTGTTGCCTGTTGGGCTGCAGTTTGCCATGTAATGATGAAGTATGCTTTTGCTAAATGCAGTACCTGTGAGGGTTTCTGGACAATATGTATCATTGTTTTGTGTTGGTAATTGATTTCCAATAATACATATATACATACATGTGCATAAAGAAAGAATATTTGCACATTCACATTTTGATAAGAGTATTAAATACTTGATAAATCTCCCTTTAAGGTACATTTTGAACTGATAAAAGTGTGATTAATTTGCGATTAATCATGATTAACTATGGACAATCATGCAATTAATCGTGATTAACTATTTTAATCGACTGACAGCCCTACTTGAAAGTATCTAGTAACAGTATCAAATACATGTAGTGGAGTACAGTATTTGCCACTGAAATGTAGTGGAGAAGAAGTATAATATAGCATAAAATGCAAGTAAAGCGCAACTGCCTCAACATTGTGCTTAATCACAGCACTTGAGTAAATGTTGCCCTCCACCAGCGGCCTGCTGTGAAAAAGGTTTTTAGTGTGTAAGTACAATATAGCTACGTGCAATCTGTCTCAATGACTTGGCCAATCAACAGTCAAACAGCACCTGCATGTGCTTTTGAATGGTAATGCAGCTGCTTCAACCCCCAGTGATTGTATAGTTTTACTGTAATTTCTCTACAATTTAATCCAACAGATTATTTTCCTATTGATTTAATGAATTCCATTAAAGCCACTACTCCTCCCCCAAGTGTTATTAAATTGATTAATTTCATAAAGAGTTTATAAAGTTAATTACATCAGCCAGCAGTAGATGGCATAAATGCCCTTACCAAAAAGAAGTTTATTCAAGTGTGCTATTAGTATACTTCTTTTAAACTTAAAATAAGAGAGTATACTTCAGTTTTACTTTCAGTTTGCTTTTTATGTACTTATCAGCGATATATCTAACAAGAGTACATAAGTATACTTGGCTCACACTGACAAGTATACAGAAAAGTTTAAGTATACTTGTCTTGTACTGACAAGTATACAGAAAAGTCTAAGTATACTTGTCTTATACTGACAAGTATAAAGAGAAGTCTAAGTATACTTGGCTTGTAGGCCTACTTGTACTTAATCCTTTGATCGAGACATACATAAGAAAAGTATAATTAAGTATTCTTGCCTTATAGGCCTACAGAAAGGTATACTTGGCTTGTAGTTGTGCTTACTTTTTGATAGAGTAGCCTATTAGTGAAGTGTGTGAGGGGAAAGCAAATATTTAAATGTAATTTAAAAAAATAAATAAATGATTAATTCATCATTTAAAGACACAATAAGGAAATCTAATTATTAATTGACCAATTTAATTTATCTTTTTTAAACATTGAATTTGATTCAAAATGCAATGCAATATGTATTTCATTAATTTATGATGGCTTTAATTCGATCAATTTAGCAATTAATTATAATTAAACACCATAAAAGTCTATAATAATTAATTTGGCATACTTACAAATAAAAATAAAAATCATCAAAGAGGAAACTAACCAAACGTGGTAGTACAGTACATGAAAACAGTGCAGGAGGCATGTGAAAGTGAGGAAAGGCTCTGCTAGTAATGCATTCCTGTGTTCACAACATACAAATACCAATCCAATGAATACTGCAATATTTATAGTTCTTGTTATGCGTTTAAAAACGATAATGATCTCTTCGGCTCACATGTCCCATATGGTCTAGCGGTTAGGATTCCTGGTTTTCACCCAGGCGGCCCGGGTTCGACTCCCGGTATGGGAACGCCTCTTTTGACTTATTTTGAAATACAACCTGATATGAAGTGTGGTAAAGCCTGTTTATATATGTGTAATTAATAATGATTAGCTTGGTATAAAACATACTGGTGTTATGTTGAAGTCTGTTAACCCGTCGAAGAGTGTTTCCCTCGCCACTAGGTGGCATGTAGACAATGAAGGGAGCATGTTTGTTGGTTATGGTTTCAGTTAAACAAATCAAACTACTACATCAAGATTACTCTGTAATGCACTGTATGGGACTGTGTTAATTTCTGTTGAAAGGAAACAATAATTTCGACTAAATGCAGGTTGACCCCTGTTTATCTTCATGTTTGTTTACCTGGCTGTGAAAAACAAACACCTGAAAATTACACTACCACACAGTCCATATTAATCAAAAAAAATAATCATTATTGGATTCTAAATGAAAGATACCACGTTTGCCTGCCGATATTGAAAAAAAGGGAGATTTCAATTACTTACATATTTTTGTTCTTTTAGGTTGTAATCTTGCTGCATATTTAACCCTACATTCCCAGATTCACTGGATTTTGTCGTTGCATTACATATTGAACTTTCATTTTAACCATACAATGCATGCTACTTCCTTTAACACTAAATTGTACGAAATGTTCAACTATATTTTGTAATATTATCTTCATTTATACTATCATGTTTGATGTCTGATTGAACGTACCTTAAATTATGCTGAATTTCTGTAAATATTTCTTCTTAAACTGGGTTTTTATTTTCACAAGAGTATTGATCCTTCAGTTACAATAAGCCATAATCAGTAATAGTTTCGCTGTTAGCTACAGTCTCGGATTGATCAGTACTTTGAGGTTGTAATATGTGCAAAACTGTGACTCACAAATACCTGAGTGCTTGAATGACTTCAAACAAGTATTTACAGAAACTGAAAATATAAATATTTTATTCCTCTATGAAGATGCTGAAACAAAACATCACACACATTTTTCCTAAATATCATAATTATGACATTTTGTACAAAAAACACTAGAGTCATCTAAAGTATTAATTTAATGACACTTTAGTGAAAGTTTAATGAGAATTTTCAAGTAATTTGTCAAAATAAAAAACAAACAAGCAAACAAACAGCTTTGGCTGTAAATACGATCGCTTCATACAACTCAGTTACGTACAGTATTTACACTATAAAGTGCCAAACTAGCAGAGAGAGTTTTAAGGTTAACAAATGTCATCCATCCAACATGTTAACATGCATATAATCCACCAAAATGAAAAGCAACATAAATATGCAGAGCTAGATTTCACTACTTTGAACCTGCAAACTGCATCTTCATGTGGAACAGTTCATTTTGCATGATTGTCCTCATGATATGAAGTAATGCTGTCTGTGCTTGGAGCTTACAGACAACACATATCCCCCCCCCCCACAGATCAAATGAAAAGTTCAAGTGCACTGAGCGCCTCCGTCTCCATCTCAGTCGGTCTCTCAGCCACGGCCTGCGAGAGAAACTCTTCCAGGAAGTTTTCGTTGTTGGGCGCGTTCATTTGTGACGCCGCACCCACTGCGTTGACCCCACGGTCCAACTGTTCTGCTCCGTCTTGGCCGATGGCGAGCATCTCGAGGAAGCCCGTGCTGTCTGGCGAAAGGTTGCTGGCCGTCGTCGCCGGCGAGAGCAGGTCCGAGAGGAAGTCGTCGCAGACGGAGCCGTCGTAGGTGCTGGAGGTGACGGTGATAGGCGAGCTAAGGGCGGTGCTGTCCGGGCGGAGGCTGGCGCCACCCAACATTTCATTCAGCTTGGCGAGCTTCTTCTTCTTTGCCTTCAGTTTCTTTATCAGCTTGTACCTGAGGGCTTCTGTGTCGCTGAGACCCGGAGGAAGCTTCGAGGAATGGCTGCCGTGTTTCTTTGAGGAGAATACTTCAGGGAGACGCGTTGCTCCAGGCACAGCGAGCGACGTGCCAGACGCCGCTGTAGTGTTCGTTAGAGATTTCAGGAGTTGAGGCAGCGTTGGTTTGCCGTTGAGAAGAGCAGGAGACGGGAGCGGACTTGGGGTGTTTGAGCTCTTTGCGCCGAACCCGCAGTACATTTCTGCAGCTTTTAGCGGGAGACCCTCGCTCTCTGTCCTGAGCTGTGGTTTCTGGAAGAGTCCTCCAGGTTGCAGTCTTCTAACAGGGTTGGGCGTAGAGTGAGATGGAGGAGTGGGCTTAACTTTACCTGAGGTAGGTGGGGGTTTAGCCATCGACTTGTGAGCGTGGCTTAGTGGGTGTTTGCTGAGCAGGTAGGACCAGCGAGCGTTCTGATCAGACATTGTGGGACTTTTCTGACCGGTGGACATGGGTGGGGTGTCTGTAGAAGACACAGGGGACGCTTGCGGTGTTTCAACAGGTGGTGTGTCACCAGGAGCAGCTGCGGCAGTCACGGGTTCGCTACCGATTACTTTGGAGGGTCCCGAAGATGCAGGTGGTGAAATATGCGGAGTTGCTTTTGGCACGGCTGCCTTTTTAACTTTTTGTCTGCCAGCTGCTCTCCCTCTCCCTCTCCCTCGTCCTCTCTTGCCACCGGGCACGAATGTCGGATCACTGGACGATCCGTCCTCGGATGAAGTGGAGGTGGTGGCGAGCTCAACATCGGGGTCGTGAGCCACTTCACCCCCTGTTGCAGCGGAGGAGCTATCCGGCGTAGAGTCAAGTATTTCAACGTGTCTGGGAACGCTCAGCTCCTCGGTTTGTTCGTTGTCGTTTAAAGGCTGCATTTCTGAATCAACTTTTAATTCCACCAGTGTGAGCGTAACGATGTTATTAAGGGAAAGGCCGTCGAAGGTGTCGAGCAGCGTCGTGGAACCTATCGATGTGTCGACGACGGCCGTCGTGTCCATGATGCTGCTGCCGTCTTCAGATGCAGAGAGGGCACAGACGATGTCGGTGTCGTCGTGAGACACGAGGAGAGACTGGTCGGGAGTACAAGCCAACGGTTCGTCTGCCGAGTCGCCTCGACCGGGGTTCATCTCATTTCTAGATGGGTTAGATTCAGCGAACGTGCTGGAGGGCGAACAGGCACGAGGGTCTTTATCCTCCTCCACCTCCCAGAAGACGAGGTGCATCTCCTGAGCAGGGATCGAGAGCTTTTGGTGGGTCTGACAGTCTGGATGTTTCAGGTCGTCATATTCCAGCCACGATCCTGTGAGGAAGAGGTACGACAAATACATGTTTAGAACTAAAAACAGCACAAAAATGTTTCACTGTTATTAACAATCTCTTTTACAGGAGTCAAGACAGCAGCAGCAGCACATAGAAAAGAACATAAACATTGCGAATCATAATGCAGACTAATAATAGAATAGCTCAAATGTGGAAGGAATAAACAAATATTGGTAAAAACCTTAGCTAACAAGCCACAGATTACAACTAAGGCAAATTTGTTGTAACGCCACTCATTTCTTTAAAGCATTAACACAAGCTCAGTTTTAAAGCTCGAGTGAAGACACTGGCATCAAATCAATTGGTACCAATACTACTTGTCAAGAGAGAAGCTCCAAAACACTTCAAACTTGTGCTAAATTTTGGCGAGGAAAAACTGTCATGGCCATTTTCAAAGGGGTCCCTTGACCTCTGACCTCAAGATATGTGAATGAAAATGGGTTCTATGGGTACCCACGAGTCTCCCCTTTACAGACATGCCCCCTTTATGATAATAGAAGTAACAAATCACTGGCACTAGCGTTTCAGCTATGACGGCTTATAGCTGAAACACGTTTCCTTGGATTGCCCAGAATAAACCAATACAGACTCCTTATCTTGGGGTGCTGGTGATTTGTTTCTTCTGTTCTTACCACTACCTGGCAGCCGATACTGTTCAAGATTTGGAGACGTGCTCGCTGCTATTTTCTATTTTCACTTTATGATAATCACATGCAGTTTGGGGCAAGTCATAGTCAAGTCAGCACACTGACAGCTGTTGTTGCCTGTCGGGCTGCAGTTTTCCATGTTATGATTTGAGCATATTTTTTATGCTAAATGCAGTACCTGTGAGGGTTTCTGTACAATATTTGTCATGTTTTGTGTTGCTTATTGATTTCCAATAATAAATATATACATACATTTGCATAAAGCCCATCTTTTTGCCCTATCCCATGTTGATAAGAGTATTAAATGCCTGACAAATCTCCCTTTAAGGTGCATTTAGAACAGCTAAAAAATTTGATTTTTGCTAACAAAAATGATTAATCGCAATTAAATATTTTAATCAATTGACAGCCCTAAATACAATATCTATAAATGACAATGAAACAAGCCCTACATGTAAATGGCTGGAGTCTTCTGCAGTTTAACATTGCACGAATTGTCCAGCAGAATGTGCTGTTGGCAAACTTCAATGAAGAGGAATAAACATATCAACCTTCATGTGACTCAACCAGAAGCTGAAGTATTTTGTGATTATTTCTGATACAGTTCAGTTATTCATGTAAAAAAAACTGTGATAAATGTCACCCTCCAGGGGTTAATTTAAAAAAATATATATATTTTAAATTAATTAAGTAATTGCTCTCTAATCATGCAAACCAGGCTGCCATTGCGAACTACTTATTTTACCTACATTTCGATGTAAAGACAGTGGGCCACATGCAAGAACCACTCGTATGAACAGATTCGTTTTGAAGTGGGTTGTACGAGTGATTTAGGAGAACTTGTCGCATTCAACAATTTTCTCGTATTTTAAATTTTCTCTTAGGTACGAACACAATTTACGAGATGTCCAGACCTGTTGTAGGAGTCATGTGCAATAAGGCTGCTGTTATCCAAACCTACGTTTTTCACTGATGAATTGACGCATTGATGGATTACTTTGAAGCAATTTTGAGTTTGAAAATCCTATTTTCCTAATTACACTTCATAATTATGTTGACATTTTGTTGGCCTCAATTCAAATTATAACATAATGCTAAATGTATTCATAAAGCCTAATATCATTAATTTAAATTGGCCATTGTTTATTATTATTATTTAAAACACTTCAATATCAATATGAACATCTGCAAAATGACTTAATTTACACACTAATTGACGGTTTATTTGTCTCTATTTGTAATAAGGTCAACAGAAAGTGTAAACAGGCGCGTCATGGCTGACTTGCATCTTTTTCAAAAAAAATGACTTGCTCCCGCACACACTTTTCTCTGCTTTATTTGTCAACGTTTCGGTCCTTGTTGAGAAAAGTGTGTGCGGGAGCAAGTAATTTTTTTTGAAAAAGTGAATATTGGAGGGGATCTACTCCAAGCACCACAAACAATTTTGAGAATGTGCATGTTTTCCTCTCCTTGATGACTTACATCTTTTGTCAGTCCCTTTTGGAAGAGAGTGTGTCTGTAGACAGCGTGCTGATATTCTGGCAGAGACAGATAAATGGGGCAGGACGCGTAGCCTTATACGGTATCGTTAATTATGGAAATTCACAATCATAAACCTGTGCTCATTTACGCACAGGTAGCATTCACCGTGTTTACGCAGGTCATTTACACGGTTATCTGAAGTTAGGAGCGTTTACTGAATCTGACGTGGCAACACTCGTACGAGCCCACGGTACAAAAAAAAAAAATTAAGAGCAAGTTAAGACAAGAATATAAAAACGTTGTTGCATGAGACTCATTCTTTACATGTCATATCGGTGGAAACAGGTAATAAAACTATAAAGGAATACCTACCATCAGAATTACAAATCCAGGTGACAAAGTGTTTGAGTTGATGGTTGTACTGTATGACAGTGGTGACGGAGTAGCGTTTGCCCTTGAAGGTGAAGGTGTAGATTCTGACATCGTTGTCAGGAAGTCCCTCTACAAAGTGCAGAGCAAACACTGGAGGCACGCTAAACAAAACACAAAGCAAAACGTCTGGTTAAATGGATGACAAAGTGAAGGACGAAATGCATTTACACACCAGGGGCGGTTTTTGTTTTTAATTCATGCGATTAATTTGCATGTCAATATATTTTTTCGAACTGTTTTTGTCATGAATACTTTCGCACAGAACACGAATATTACTCAGCGAAAAAGTGGTGACTTTTTTTTTACTCGGAACGATGTTGATTTTCTGAGCTTTCACACCATGAATAAAGGCATCAACCAATCACGTTGTGGTTCCTATATTTATTTTACATTATTTTACTTTATTACTCCTTTCAACCTTGACAAAGGAAGCAAAGACAAGATCCACTCCTTCCTTTCTTAACTCTCACAATAAAACCCCCAGACATATAAAATTTGCAGCGAGTATTTCTCATTTTTGTGTTGTTTATTCATTAAAAGGTCTCAAGAAGGACTTTCTCCAATGAATATGCTGGATATGCCATGGTTAAGCTTAACATTTAATTACAAAAGAACAGATTTATCTTTTCTTTGCAGACAATTTCCAATTTTGAGTATTAGTTATTTGTAATTTCAATCTTCCCGGAAATCAGTTACAGCCACTATACGACAGCGAGTTCTTTGGCTCAACACCTGTAGACGGACTGTTAAAGTTAATTAGTTCATGTTTGGTGTAGCTGTGGAGCAGCACAGTTTCTTACCGTGTCCCGTATAGTAGACAGTTTTTTTGTCATCCCGATATTCTGCAGATTTCTGCTCAATTTGTCTATAAATGTTTGTATTTTTAAAAATCATATAACTGACTTTGTTGGGGATAATCTGGAAACCTACATAATTATTAATCATTCAATAGCCAATATGTTTGTTAAAAGGGCATCTTAGGGATGCACCGATATCAGGCTGATACTGACTCAAATACCTGAATGTTAAAGTTTTGACCAATTTTTTGCTGCATTAATGCGAATGCTTCGAAGCTTCGACTGTTGCCATAGTTATTGACCTTCTAATCAGTATTCGAATGCTTCAGGGTTTTTGTTTGTAATAATATTGTATTAATACCAAAATAGTCCATGAAATAAGGAACTAGAAGTGCACTCGGAGAGCGCAGACCTCCGCCAAGGCAGGTTTCATGTACGTCCCTGTGGTGGCCTGTGGTGTTAATGCACAGGCTGAGCAGAGTTATTAAAAAGAATTCCCGAAGCCGGATCATGATCCGGATCGTGATCCGGATCGCCATCAAAATCTAATGGATTGTTCATTGTGCAATATTTCTCACCAAAGCTTTGAAGCCCCAAAAAAATGGTATTCGGGACAGCCCTTGTTCACACTTGAATTGTAATTCCTATATTTTACCAAGTTGCTGGTGAACGAAAAATTAATTTAATAATAACTAACAATTCACTAAATGTACCTTTTTGCCTTACTCATAAAAGAATAATCCCAAGTCACTTCCACACAGTGAGGCATACGGCTTATAAATTAAACGCTGGTATCGGATCGGTACTCGGTATCGGACGATACCCAAAGCCCAGGTATCGCTATTAGGACTGAAAAAGTTGGATTGGTGCATCCCTAGTTGACAGAATAATCAATTTACCTCCCGTGCTTCAACAACTACAGGATAATGATTTCCTAAGAGTAGATGTGATTACTTTGTAAATGGTGGTCTGATTGGAAGCAAATTTTTACTAAAAATCTCAGCACTAAAATACAGTGGTCTTAATTTCCAATTGTAGTTTTTCACACACGCACACACACACACTTCTTACCTCTCCAGCACCATAGTCCTCCTCTGATTCTTCTGGCGGCACACATTGCACGGGGCCAAGTGGACCGCATCAAGTGGGCACCAATCAGGCAAAACATTTGTGAAGGTGGGGAGAGTTTTCACAACCCTGAAAAGTACAGCGTCAAACACATTTAGGATTTATACAGTTTCACAAAAGAGGAGCGTGTATTAGAGAATAATTATATTTTCCTTACAATGTGGCATCAACATGTCAACAGTGAATATTAGTTGTGGTATCTGGGATATCCACATTTATCTTGTATCAACTATTGATTTAGTAATAACACAACGCTTAATACAGCGGTCTGATTAGCATTTGGTGTGGTCAACCGTTCCTAATAGACAGATTAAGAAAGACAAAAAAGCCTTTCACACAGAGCTCGGTTTGAGCTGCGCTCGTCACTAGGTCCAGCGCACAGTAGGGTTGGGCAATTGGACGAATATATCGGACATCGGCAATTGGCTGAGTACACTGCCAGTTGTTTTTTTGGGGCGATTTTTTGGATGATGTTTGTCATTTTATTTTGCTAATTTAATGGTCTGTCTCTGAAGATCGAGAGCCACTCAGCCGCTGCTCAGTGGACAGAGAGAGAGGCAGCGGGAGAAAACAGCGTGCAGAGGCGATAGACAGTAGATATCTAACTGAAATAAGGGTTTATTTCGACCGAACCATCGATTGGTGATTGTTGGAAAGACTAACCAACACGGTATTGGTGTGTTATTGCAGCGAAAAGCTGTTGGGGCGCTACGTAAGCCATTGGAAATAATGGGTTTCAGAGTGCAGTGGTGCCATTGTTGTTTTCTGTGTGAAAGGCCTTTAACAATGTACCTCTGAAACAATCTGTTTTAAGCACCCACCAAATCAGTGCTGAAATGTTTAGCACCTCAATCAGTTAGTTAATTAACACAAAATCAAGCGACATCAATTTTGATAATAAATTGATTGTTTAACAAGTAAGCATTCACTTCTTCTAGGTTCTCCAATTTGTGGATTTTCTTTTCTCTTTTTTTTTATATCACTGTAAATTCAACGCCTTTGAAGTTTGGACTGATGGTCATATAAAACAAGCAATCTGGAGACGTCACTTTGGGATCTGGAAAACTGCGATGGGCATTTTTCACTGCTGTCTGGCATTTTATGGACTCAACAAATAATTGATTAATCATAAAAATGAATTGACAATAATTTATGAAAATAATCCGTTAGTTGCAGCTAGGGATGTCAACGGTTACAACTGAAAATATTTTTGCCCCGGTTACGCATGTCGGTCTATAGTTTAAATTAACATCCATATCAACAACCCATGTTAACCAATTAGGCTGTTCAGACAGGACGTACCGCAGCCGGTCCCGGTGTGTGTAAGGCAGCAATCAAACCAGATCAGGCGTTGTGGCGATTCGCCCTAGGGTTGTGCGGCGGTGTGGGAGAGTCACTTTAATGGCCCAATAACTGCCACGATTAACGTCTTTCGTTTCCTCATGGCTGGGTTTGTACAGCTCTGGATCGCCGGTTACGTGATTGGCTGCCGCAGCATGACGTCAGGTTGCGTTTCTCCAAAAGTTGATTCTGTTTCTATTTTCCCGACGCAGGCCGCTGCGTTCTTTTGGCAACCACAGTCGTGGCCGCAGCATGAACGCACTACCCCATTCAAAATAAACGGGATAACCTGCGTTTTCGCCGCCACGCCTTATCTGGTGTGAATGCAGCATCAGACACAGCTGGACGGGGACACACACACACACACATACTCTGGGTGTTTGATGGGAGCACCCTTAACAATGACCTGATCAAAATGTGGCAATAAACTTCAGCAAAGCCACAATAAAATAAAACGAAAGGCAAGATATTTACAACACAAAACATTACAATTTCAGCACCTCTAAATGGACAGCGCCAAAGGTCATTGAGTCAGTGTTCGGGCTAGACTGATATCCCTAGTTGCAGCCCTGCGCTCGATTCTCCCAAGATACTGTGGTTCTCAACACCACAACTGGGTAAGTTTGCACAGCCATAATAGAATCATAATTGACTTGTGGTGGCATCATTTCATACCATGACTTTGCACTGTTCTGTACAGGTTTCAAACGGCTTTACTGGACATCTTTTCTCCATCAAACCTGTCGCTAATAACCAAAACTTAATGAACAGAGAGTTTTAAGCCAGTACTGGAGATTATTAACTGTCACTTTTGGATAAATGAGCCAAAGTCCAAAGAGATTAAATAAAAAAAAAATCCATTTATTAACAAGGAACGTATAGCAACTTGTCTTCAGAGATTCATTAATCTATCAAATATTCCCAACTCCAAACAAACCTGAGGCAGAGTGGGCCCTAATCCAATTGCTATGGTGAGTGATGTGTTTGTTCCCAGAGTGATTACTTTCTCTTCGCTTTCAATCTCTGAAGCAAATTTCAAAAAAAGAAAAACCCCTCAATTTAAAATATGTAGTATTTTATCACGTGTTTCATCCCCTACCTTTCTTTCGTGGCGGTTTTGCATTCGCTGCACTTGAACTCCCAGTGAAAGGTCGACTGGAAGAGAGGCTCCACCCAAGAGTCCATCCTTAGCAGCAGCGGCATGGCAAATACCGGAGTTTCATTTTGACCTGAAAGGCAAAAACATGCAGCCGTTAGAGAATCGTCACAGGTACGAGTGCCGACAGAAGCTGCGGTTACTCTCTCCACTCCCAGGTAATTTCAAAGAATTTAATCCGTGGATGTGATATGGGTTTGTATGTTCGAGATCACATGTGTCTGCACGCCTGAAAATGAATAGTGTGTCTGCATTGTTTCCTCCCTCACTATCCGAGCCCATCCCTTTGTCTTTTCAGTATGCAAAGAGTGAGACACTGCGCAAGTTTTCTCACTTTCAGTAAAGCCGAGTAAAATTGTAGGTTTGCATGTCCAAACCTGTCACTTTGTGTTATCAGGTGATAATGGTTGCTTTGAAATGACAAGATTAACGCTTGCCGTGTTTTCGTGCTAAATATATCTCATGCACAATACATCAAGGTGGAAAAAAAACAACAGCATTAAAGGTAATTAAGCACATTAGCGGTCTGAAAACCTAAGATGGAGCCTTTCACATTGTGTATAAGCTATGTGACAACATGCTGCAGAATCAACTTGCAAAAACAAGACTGACTACTCCTTTATACACTTCTTTTTGTCGCTGTAATCTGTTTGGCAACAAAGTGGCATCCGGCAATTTGAAATGTAGTACTCGTGAACAGAAGGCTTGAGGGGCCCTGGTAGCACGGTGTTGTTGAGTTTGAAAAACATTCGCTCAGACATCTCTCCTTTGCTCACAGTAGCTCGGCACGATTTGCATATTGTTCCTGAACTGACGCTGGTTTCCTATCAGTGCTGGTGGCTCCAGAAATACAGTCCAAAGAGATATTTCTTTATATTTATTAACTTCTTTATATCTATCAGCTCCTCTACAGCTACGTGGGAAAGTCTGTTCTTGCTTCTCCCAACTCAAAAGGAAAATTACTAGCGCTGTCATAGGTAACGCGCTAATAACACGCTGAGGCAAATTTGTTCTTTAACGCATTGACACAATCGATCTTTTAAAGCTACGATGAAGAATACCGCCAATTTTTCTGAAAAGTTTGGTTTTAATTAGTTATTTGATGCTATAAAAAGGGTGTGACGTCATGATTGACAGCTGTGAGAGTGAAGTAGTCACAGCCGGAGGCTCGTGGAATGTACGAGAGGAGATGTAACCTTAACTTTCCATAATCGTCTCTAGTCTGTGTGATAGAACGTGTCGAAGGGGAGACGCGTCATCCATCTTTAAATACAGTCCATGGTCCCATGTAGGGGTGGGCGATACATCGAATATAGTCGATGTATCGCGGCTTGTCCCACGTGCGGTGTATAAAGGACTATATCGCGAACATCGACTACAAATTGTCATGTAATGTTTTTAAGCCACCCCGCCGGCATGAGACTCGCTGTGGCATTTCCTTCTCTCCCTCTGGCTCCCTCTCAGACACACACACACACACACACACATACACATACATATGTCACAAACACCGCCTCCATCAGAGACCTCTCTCCTGGGCGAGTGTGTGTGACGTATTCGGTCGGCGTGTTATTGTATTTGGAGGGAAGCCGTGGAGAGAGAAAGCCCGGAGCCCGGAGAAAGCGAAAGAACTGAAGCGGCAAAGCAAGTACGGTAGTGAGAACATGACCAAAGCAACCAGAACCCGCCCAGAAGCAAAGGAATCCGGCTTCCTCGCTTTCCAAAGCAATCCCATATGACAAAAAAAAGGGTAAAATGCAAAGAAATCCCGGCCGCTGTAAACAACTACATCGCAACGCCGGTTAGCGTAGTTGAAAAGCCTGGATTCAAAAGACTCATTAAGACTCTTGATCCTAAATATGAACTGCCTGGTCGCACATTTTTTGCGGAGAAAGCTCTACCGGAGTTATACATTTCAGTGGGAGAAAAGTTGGCCAACCAGCTAACAGAGGTGACCCACTTCTCCATAACTACCGATCTGAACGTCCAGCTAACATAGTAAACAAAGCTGTCAGCCTGAATAGAGTGGACAAGATTGCTGTTTTGGCCACACAGTAGGCTACACCTTTCTACACTAGTGGGAAAATAATATTTTTTATTATCAGCAATGTTATAAAAGCTTACTGGTGAACATAACAATAAATTACTTTACACTTATTACACACCATTAAAAACTATCCGTGTGTGTATTTATCAAAATATATAAAGCATGTATTGCCAGATAACTATTTGGTTAAAGTGAATACTGTTGGATACTGTTTTGTTAAATTGAACTTGTGATTTCCCCCTTTTTGCATGCAAGATTAAAATTGTTCCAATAGAAACCACTAATGAATATAAACAAGAAGGTTTTAATGCAGACATATACTGCAGGGACTACAAGAATCATCATATTGGTGTGATTGTATGCATCAAAGGGTTAAATCGAGCATTTATTAAGTGCTTAGAGGATATTTGAGAATATCGCGATATATATCGTGTATCGCGATATTGCCGAAAAAATATTGCGATATTATTTTTAGGCAATATTGCCCATCCCTGGTCCCATGTTATAAAAAGTGTCTTTTAAATAGGACAAGTGCACACTGCGAATATACCTCAGGTAGGACACTTCCATTCAGAATGCATTTCTAAATCGATTTCTGAGCGGCGATACCATCTCTGATACCAGCACTCAAATTTGGCTGCCACTGGCCTGAATTGGTAAGAACATTGAAACTATACTGACTCACATGTTGATGAATATGAAAACCTGCACCTACAGTTTCAAAGTATAGACTTGCATCTAGGTAGTGTGGGTCAATGGAGACAAACACTAACTAACAATGTCCAAAAAACATCACTTTCCCATACACAGCTTGGCCGAGTATGTCTTCAGTGACTGAGCTTACCCAGTTTGCAGTGCAGCTTGGGCTGCAATAGTTTGAAGCTCGACATCCTGAGCCTCTGTAGGTCCGCATTGGCCTTTTGTAGCACATGATGTGGCACCCTCACCACACCATCTAAACAGAAACAACACACATAAATGCATTGCATTATATTATAAATACAAAACAAAAAACATTCACCAGTAAATTAACTTAAAAGGCTTTTCAGTCAAGTAGTGGTCAGCACTACATTTGAACTCATATGGCAGTATCTCTTTCATGCAAACATGTCAGGGTCAGTTCACTAGGGCTGTCCTCAACCAAAGAAATTCTTAGTCAACTAACAACACGATTTTGTTGACTAATCAATCAGTTGATTTAATTGATGGATCTGTGAACGTGAGTTTCTCCACAAAGAATCACAAAAAAGCACCACTTTAAATCTTGTGCTTACCAGAGATGTGCTCTTAAGTTTCTAAGAAAAAAGTCAATCGGCATGAAAAACAACTAATCGACTAAAGAAACCGATTAGTGGACTAAGAGGGGGCAGCCACAACCAAATCACAAAAAAAAACATTTTCTCAATTAACCCTTGCGGTATCTAGCAATGCAGACGATTTCAGTTAATGTGCCCAGATTTTGATGCATCCACCTCTCAAACGTCTGCCACCATCACAATACAATGGAGGAAAGTCATACTGCTGTAATATTTCAATTGGTCAATGTTTTGTTTCAGCACAAACAAGTCTCAGGAATGGATATCTTAAAACCTGGGCAACTCAAACCACAACAAGGTGCATAAAAAGAGAAATTATAGGTGACTCAGCTCTTCAGTAGTTTAAGATCAGTGTATTTTTAAAAACAAGAACAACAGAGGCAAAGAGGGAATTAAATATGACTAACTTTCTGTTGTAGATGCAATGCTGCAAAATAAAAAACACCACACAGCCTGTTGAAATGACATTAGACGCACAGGCATACTGTAGATTATCTGTTTAACTTACCTCTGCCGGTCTGTTGATGGACTTGGATGGCAGCACAAACGTCTTCATATCCTCTCATCAGCTGCCAGACAGACGACCACTGAGGTTCATCTTCAGGTTTACACTTTCTCAAGCTCTTACAGTTCACCAAAGCAACAAGCAGTGAGTCCAACCAACACAGGTTGTCGCTGTTCCTCCAGAAAAGTTGACTGGGAACAGATACAAGCTCCTCTGACTCCGTTATCGTGGTCGAGGTCATATCCTCAGTTTCTGACTTGATATCCTTACATGCGGTGATGTCTGCAGGCAGTGATTTCTGTTCTGTCCTTGCGGTCTGCTCATTGTGCGGAGACGATGATGTATTGATTTCAATTGAATAAATGTCCTCATTTGTGAAAAGGGACTGATTGGAGTCCAGACTGCAGCGTCTGTTCAGCACCTCAGGAGGACTCTTCACCTGTCTCAAGTCGTCCAGTGCCTCTGATGCACCACGGTGAGGAGAAGAGGCAGGTTCATCTCCATCAACGGTCACCAAGGCTTCTGATGAGCACTGCAGGTGTCCAGCTGGTGTCAAGCATGTAGGAGGAGCAAAACCATCTGTACAAGCAGCATCCTCTGGTTCCTTGTCCAGAAGATCATCATCATCTTGTAGTGACTCCCGTCCTGTTGTCTCTGCAACCGGAGACTCCCTGTATCCATTTGACTTCTCATCGTCGGTCTTGGGTGCTGCATGTTGGCCATTACTGACAACGTTTACAGCACCAAGCTCTGCTTTGCCGATTAGTGTGTCCGTAATACTTTGTGGCCCAAGACTCTCAAGGTCACATGATCGCAGGCGTTTTTGTACGGGTCCAATCGACTCTTCCTTTTCCAGTGCCAAGGCATTTTTTCTTTTGTTCCCAACAGTGGGCTTCACAGGATTTAAGCCAGCCAAAACATCCTCCAAGGGCTGGCTGACCAGAGGGAAAAGGCACTATGTGGGAAGGGATACGGAAAGGTTAACATGGCAGCTAGCAAAAAAGATAGAGTGTATCTATGTATGTGCCAGCAGTACTGGGACTTACCTGTGGGTTTGTGCAGAGGGTGATTGACTCCTGGAGGTTGATGTGGTAAGAGCGCAGAGCGTAGGTCAAGCCCTTCGAAATACACCAAGGACAATACTCCAGTGAAGCAGCCCTTTCCTGAACCTTTAAAAAAAACAACGTAAGGCCACAGAAACTTGGTATTAATAAAGACCATAAAAAAAGGATGACTGTTTTACTATTTTCATATTCAAACCAAAGTCATCAAACAGTTTTAAAGAACATGTAACGCTGCACAAAAGTTACATCTGATTTTCACCATTCATGCACATTCAATTTTAGCCTGCATATTTTCATCAGATGAGTGGAACTTCACTGCCATGTTTCAGCATCTTTTTAATTTCTCCACCACTGTCAGCAGCATTCGTTATTATATTCTTCCAATACTCATCTGTACACATGCATTAGAGCAGGTTTTACTTGTTTACCTTGCAGAAGTGAAGCATACAAGAGTAAGAACTGCTGAAAGTTATTTTCATGTTTTAGGGTTTGCTTTTTTCTCTCTCAAAACTTTGGCCTCGGGTTTCTGCTCATCAGTGTGAGTGACAGTTTAGTGAGGATGAATTACACACACAAACACAGTACACAGTTTCTCATACAACATACATAATGTATACAACAATCTGTGATTCCACACATCATTATATGTTTCAAGACCACCAAAAACTTTCGCCTTTTACTACTAAAGATTTCCGTTTGTGTTTTTTTTTTTTTTTGATTTGGATTGGTACTGCCCAGTCACAGTATCTTTCAAATACAATTTTCAGCTTTGCGCAAGTGACAACTGTTAGAGGAAAACAAGAGCTCTACTGACTTTTCCCAAATACCCTGCCAGTGGTGAGGCCAAAGCCCCCAAACCAGTGTCTTCACCAGTCATTGGCAAACCACTGCTGCTCTTCTGGTCCACGGCCATCCGGTACCACTCAAAAAATATTACCATGTCACTGCAACCTGGCTCACCTCCGAAGGAGCTGGGGAGAACAATACAGCACCACAGAGGGCAATGTTACTCGATGCCTTCAAGTTATGAAAGTACATGTAAATGCACTCTGCTTCAGAGTAGGACTATAAGATGATATACTGTATACCGTGAGACTACATAAATTCGTAAACCAAGATTTTTCTATATTGTATAAAATGAATATCTCTAGTTAAATTGAAAGTAAGGCTGCCAAAGTTAACGCGATAACACTTTAACGCAAATTCGTTTTAATGCCACTAATTTCTTTAACGCATTAACACAACTTGCTATTTTTAGGTTTCAGCAGGCTTTTTAGAGCTAGAGTGAAGATACTGGCATCATATGAAACTAGAAAAACCTAAGGAATCCATTGGTACCAACCATCTCATACTAGCTTGTTGTGAAGGAGGCTAAATAACGCTTCAAACTTACGCTAAATTTTGGTGAGGAAACACTGGCATGGCCATTTTCAAAAGGTTCCCTTGACCTCTGACCTCAAGATATGTGAATGAAAATGGGTTCTATGGGTACCCACAAGTCTCCCCTTTACAGACATGCCCACTTTATGATAATCACATGCAGTTTGGGGCAAATCATAGTCAAGTCAGCACACTGACACACTGACAGCTGTTGTTGCCTGTTGGGCTGCAGTTTGCCATGTTATGATTTGAGAATATTTTTTTACACTAAATCAACATTTGACAACAAACAATATTTGTCATTGTTTCGTGTTAATTGATTTCCAATAATAAATATATACATACATTTGCATAAAGCAAGCATATTTGCCCTCTCCCATGTTGATAAGAGTATTAAATACTTGACAAATCTCACTTTAAGGTACATTTTAACAGATACAAAATTTTTTGATTAATTTACGATTAATTATTTGAATTAATTGACAGCCCTAATTGAAAGCAATGTTACAAAACAATTAGCAAAAAGCTTTATGGCAATATTGAATTTACAGGATTGTGCATTCATGTCAAAGTACTTTCATCTGTCAGGTATTCAATTCACTGTATTGGTATATAAGTTTATTTAGAAATTTTAATTTCTGGATTTTTTAAATCTATTATTAGTAATAATATAAAAAGATTTCATTCATACCTACTCCCCATTTGTCTACAGATTTGGTCCAAATGTATATAATTATTGTGTTATTAAATGTGTTCTTCCGTTTTTGCTGATATTAATAATAATAATAGACGAAATTAAACCAGGACCTAGTCGGTTTCCCTGCCCCACACAAAACCAACCTAAAGATAGATGTCTGTGGGCACATGTGGGACGACCAGCTATAAAACAGAAGAGCAAGCAACCTTTCACATTTGTGAACTTGAGACCAAAAAGATTAATTAATTGTCAAAATTGAAACTGATTAGCCTAATTATCTGCTCTGATATTTCAGATGAACTTGCAGCAGTAAGTTAACTTCTATTTTGAAAGACTAGCCTTTATAAATGTCTCCTTCATCCAGTCTGTAGTCATCTGGTTTTGTAAATAAAGCTGATTTATTATTTATTTATTTGAGAGGTAGAAGGATGGAGTTGGGATGGGAGTTACATATGTCCCTCACTCTGGTTCTATAGTACATCCCAACTCTCACACCTCCTGCTCTTGCATTTGTCTACAGATTTGGTCCAAATGTATATAATTATGTGATTAAATGTGTTCTTTTACATCAAAACAGTCTTTACTGATATCAATAATATGAGAGGAAATGAAACCCAGGCGGTTTCCCTGCCCCTCTACACAAAACTAACCTAAAGATAGATGTCTGTGGGCACATGTGGGTCGACCAGGCCAGCTACAGTACACTCTGCCACCTATAGCTGGAGCACAGGAGTAAGTTATATGCATTTAACTATTAAGCCTGCACACAAACGTTAGTAATATATGGCACTGTTTTAAGGGCAAAATGTAAAGCCGATAACACCATTAACATCATATAGCTAGCTATTATACTAAAGGCAAACGTCCTGTTGAGATAAACTCCAAACTAAACTATCAGCCTCTGCACCTAGCTGCTAGCATGCTAACACGTTAGCCTGACGCCGGTTGTTAATTTCACTCCCTAAAGTCTCATTTTTCTGTTTTCATGAATAAAAACTTATACATACCGACACAAAACTTAAATTATGATTGCTATTACGATGCTGGTCGGCGAAATCCATCCACGCAGAGCTGTATGTGGTTATAAATCCCCGCCGGCGGACTGAGTCCATGTGCATCCTTCTGCCTGTTCGTGTGAGAAACGTTCTCTTTCCGCCCGCCAGCGGCTGTGCAGCGTCCTTTGTCTTCCCCCCCCTCTGACGGACAAAGGTTCCGCTGGCCTCCCACTTGGTAATCCAAGAGAACTGCTGAAGGCAAGGCAGCTTTATTTGTATAGCACATTTCAGCAACAGGGCAATTCAAAGTTGCGACGAGGTGCAAAAGAACATTAAGACATAATTAAAACATTATAATTATAAAAACATTAAAGATTAGAAAATAAAAACAAAATGAAAAAAAAAGCTAGGATAGAAGCTAAAATAGAAATATAACACACAAGAGTAAAAGCTCTAGTGCAGTATAAGATCATTTTCTGGTTTGATAAAAGGCAGCAGCAAACAGGAAAGTTTTAAGCTTTGATTGCGGAAGCCTGTGCTCAAGTTATTGTTCATGTTGGTACTGATGGTTGGCACTGCCCATGAAACCGGCACTCATTGGAGAGAATACATGAACATGGATATGATAAAAGATACGCTGCATTTTATCACTTCATAAATTATAATTCTCTTAGCAATAGGCCTAGGTAATTATTAATAAATAATACTATTATAATAAATTATAAATTTAACTTGTTATATTTTTAGACAAGCAGTTTATATTTCAATCTTAAAAACATGGTATTCAAGATTTATATTTCCCTTCTAAAATGATGCCTTTGAATGAATATATATATATTCAAAGGCATCATTTGGCATGATGCCAAGAGCTGCTCAATAAATTGAGCATCTATTGCTCAAGTTATTGTTCATGTTGGTACTGTAGGTTGGCACTGCCCATGAAACCGGCACACTTATTGGTGAGAATACATGAACATGAACATGACATGATAAAAGATACGCTGCATTTTATCACTTCATAAATTATAATTATCTTTATAGCAATAGGCCTAGGCAATTATTATTATTGCTTGTCTTCAAAGGCATCATTTTAGAAGGGAATTATAAATCTTGAATAACATATTATATAATATTATATATAAATATATATATATATTATAAATTTAACTTGTTATATTATATATATATATATATATATATGTATACTTGTTAGACAAGCAGTTTATATTTCAATCTTAAAAACATGGTATTTAAGATTTACATTTCCCTTCTAAAATTATGCCTTTGAATGAATATATATATATATATATATAAATATATATATATATATATTATTATTATTTGTGGTAATAGTAATATAATCATATGTAATATATGTATTATATATGTAATAAAATATAATAAGTTCAATTGCAATTCTATTTATTTATTTATTTATTAGTGGTAATAGTAGATATTCATTTACCCCACATTAATAATGGCATTGCCCATCACAAATTACAAGCCCCCCCACACACACGCACAATTTTTAACAGTTTATTCAGAGTTTAGAGTAAATTAGAAACAGCAGAACTGCTTACTATATTATATAGAACTATTATTACATTATTATAACTATTTTAACCTGATATAAAACAGAAGAGCAACCTTTCGTATTTACGAACTTGAGACCAAAACGATGAATTAATTGTCAAAATTTGAACTTATTAGCCTAATTATCTGCTCTGATATGTCAGATATACTTGCAACAGTAAGTCACCTGAGATACTTCTATTTTGAAAGACTAGCCTGTATAAATGTCTCCTTCATCCAGTCTGTAGTTATCTGGTTTTGTAAATAAAGCTGATTTATTATTTATTTATTTGAGAGGTAGAAGGATGGAGTTGGTTAGGTGGGGGTGGGATGGGGGTTACATATGTCACCTCACTCTGGTTCTATAGTACATCCCAACTCTCACACCTCCTGCTCTTGTAACCCCCCCCCAACCCACCACACACATATTCACAGACGTGCACACACACGTCTCCCTCCACCCTATCCCGCCTCTTGCATGTGCCCTCCTCCCTTAAGCCCCTCCTGTATCTCCTGCTCTCCTGTCCTCTATTTTTCCTCTTGATGACAAAATGAATTTGCATATCTTTCCCAGGGAGGGCTCATTAGAATGCATAAACCGGCCGCCTCCTCGCCTCATGAGCAGGCTATAGCTTTCTGCCGTGGCATCTCCTGATGCAAAATGAGACACAGACAGGCAGCATCACAGGCAGACATGTGGCCTGAGTCTGGGTTGTGATTGGCATTTGGAATCAGTTCCCCCTTCCCATTCTTAATTCAAGGATAAGAATAAACTCTGTCAGCCATTTTTCTTTGTTTCTATATTAACTGCTAAGAAGAAGCATATTCATTAGATACCCATTACCTCATTAAATGCATATAGAAACAATTAATTATTTCTTAAGCACGTATGGTTATAATATTACCCTCAGAGGGCATATGATTATGTTTTGCAAATCATAATGAACTTGGACATATTCTTTATTTTAGCACCCCACCCCCCACCACCATATTTAAACACACAGACAATCCTTTAAAGACAGATAATTCCATTACCTCCACTTTGGGCAAAATAAGCAAGTCATCTTGAGAAAGGCCCCTTTCACAGTCTGAAATCCTCATCCTGAAATATTTGCAGGCTGGCCAGCTCAATGGACGCCCTTTTCTCCTCTGTTTATATGTGACTGTTTTACCTATGGTGGCGTTAAGCGGAGGTCACAAGGTCACAAACATCAGTATTCTACTGGAAATGTGAATATAAACAGAAAAATACATATGCACAGTTCTTGTATAATATGTAAGTTATAACCCCTAGTTATGTTCAATTACACTAGTGCACAGCATATTGTATGTACAGTATATATTGGCAGGAGATTAAGGACACAGTTAATGGGAAAGTTCAGTTAAATAAATTCGAATCTTTGTCTGATGGTGGCGCTAGAGCAAGGTCACATTGTCATCAAACTCATTACAGTAGGTTTCTTTGAATAGCACAAGTGTGCACAGCAAATTTCACATCTATGTAACTTTAGAAGATCTGTCGTCGAGCAGACAAACAAGCAAAAACACAATCAGATGACCTCTTGACATCTCGACAGAGCTAATAAGCCGAATTGGTCAACTGTACAACAGCAGCACAAGACAATGTGGTTTTAGAGTGTTGCTGAATTTGTATAAGATAATCGGGTGGAAAAACTGTGAAAACCTTATGAGATACGCTGTAGCAGGCTATATATTCTGTATTATAATCTGAATTAAATTATCATAAAAGGAGGATATTGTTAGTGTTAAGTAAAATATTAGTTATTAATCTGGTCTAACACAATGCCATTGCATAACAAATTAAAATAACATAAAACAGCCTTAAAAGCCCTTATCTTTTTATATATAATATGGCTGGCAACAGTGGGTTGCATTAAAATGAATGGATTCTCACTATTGTCTTTTTCCAATGTAAGTATATTGTAATTTTGAGCTTTAACCAGTTAATTGCACAGAGCAATGTGTCTGGGGTTGGGAGTGAAAAGCCCTCTGCTATGAGGCTATCATATTGTACAGACTTATTATATCTATTGGACCTGCAATTAGCAAGTTTGAATATATTATTGCAAAACAACAGGCCTGCAAGCAACATTTCACTCAGTCTAATTGTAAAAACAAATTGTCAAATTCCTTCCCTCTAACATAATAATAATAATAATAAACTGATTTATCCACTAACTTTGGCTTAAACAGTACAGTAGCTCTTTGATCTCCATCAGTTTTAATTGGGGATGAGCACATTATCATTTTTCAATCAGCTGCTGTACATGAAGCCAATAAAAATGACACCAAAAAAAACATATTGTGCTGAGAAAAATAAAATTGATCAATCTCAAGGCCTATAGACATTTATCATGAGTTGATGCTTATTGATAAATTAGCCTAGGGACTATTATGGACTACAGGCTTATAAACAAACATACAGCACTAAATAAGTGTGTACTGTAATTATTATGTATGCATGTAAAGACTAAAAACACTGCGTGTTATAGTCAGCGTAGTGAGGTTTTCTCAATAATCGGTTGAAAATTAAAATCACTGTTTACAGTGTAATTAACAAATAGTTTTGTCAAATTCCTTCCTTCTAACTATAAACTGCTTTATCCACTAACTTTGGCTTAAACTGTACAGTAGCTCTTTGATCCCCATACGTTTTAATTGGGGATGAGCACACTATCATCTTTCAATCAGCTATACTGTATATGAAGCCTATAAATATCAGACCAAAAAGCATATTGTGCTGAGAAAAATAAAATCTCAAGGCCTAGTAGGCCCATATATTTAATGCATTTATCATGATTTGATGCCTATTGATATATTAGCCTAATAGGGACTATACAGGCTTATAAGCAAACATACAGCACTGAATAAGTAGACTGCAATCATTATGTATGCATGTAAAGACTAAAAACACTGTGTGGTATAGTCAGTGTAGTGAGGTTTTCTCAATAATTGGTTGAAAATTAAAATCACTGTTTACAGTGTAATTAACAAATTCAAAGTATTGTCAAATTCCTTCCTTCTAACTATAAACTGCTTTATCCACTAACTTTGGCTTAAACTGTATAGCAGCTCTTTGATCTACATACGTTTTAATTGGGGATGAGCACACTATCATCTTTCAATCAGCTATACTGTATATGAAGCCTATAAATATCAGACCAAAAAGCATATTGTGCTGAGAAAAATAAAATGTAATGATTTGAATAAAATCATGATTTGATGCCTATTGATGTAATAGCCTAATAGGGACTACAGGCTTATAAGCAAACCTACAGCACTGAATAAGTATGCTGTAATCATTATGTATGCATGTAAAGACTAATAACACTGTGTGGTATAGTCAGCATAGTGAGGTTTTCTCAATAATTGGGCTGAAAATTAAAATCACACTTTATACTGTAATTAAGCTGCAGACTATTAACTGCATTGTTTTCATTCTAACTCAGAGCCAAATCCTTTAAAATGTCATATCCAGTGCATGTGGGGGGGTGAGGAAACATCTGCTATATCGTTTAAACGTGAATACTCTATGTTCACTTTATGCATTTTCAAAGTCATAATTTCGCAAATAAAGCTCAGGTGTATTGAGGATGCATTGGACAATAGGAGCTGGTTGATGAAGAGGAGGACAGCATGTCTAACAACCATCGCATAACATTTTATACAGCCTGCCTAGTTCACTGACTGCAAGCCGCTCCACGTTGTCTCATTCATTTAACTTGCCTACTGTAACACTGTGCTCAACGTAGTGAATTCAATACTATGGCAAACACACTACACTACTACCAGCTCCAGCATGCTGGGACACGAAGAATTTTTGTATACACGCGCCTCGGAAAACTTCAGTGACGTTTCACAAAAGGCAGCCAATCAGAGCTCTTCTTCTATTAGGACAATGAAAAGCCGCCGGCCAATCAGAGGAGCGCCAGACCGGGCGCTGACCAATAGGAAGAGAGCTCCGCCGAGAGTAATGTTAGAGAGCTGAAGACTGAAGAGACACTGCGTATCGCCTATGTTCCCTCACACACAGCCATTGCAGAGCATTGAGATCCAGCGATAGTCCCACTGGTAAGTATCACACACGACATATTTTAAGTACTGTAATGATGATAACATTTATAAATATCTTACTTATATGTTTGCTATGGTTGAAGACAAAACATCTTATTGCTTGTGAATGATTTTAATGCTTTTAAGGTAAAAAAAACAACAAAATAACGGGATGTTAAAGCAGGTAACGTTATCCTGCACTGGGAGTAGTGGAACCAGACCGCTATATGGAGAAAAAAAGGGAAGAAATTAATATTAACCTTGAGTGAATTCGACGAAAATTGTTCATTTTGGTAAATAGGAATAATTTTGTATAATAATGTTGTGTCATATAGTACAAAATGGATACGATGAAACGGTAGAAAATCACGTAAAAAAAAAAAAAATGTGTAGCTTGGACAACACTGGTTAGCGACAATGGTGTAGAAGACTGTCTGCTATAGCCATTGCAGTGCATTTGCCTGTCATGTAAAGGTTTCTCATAAAAACGTTAAAATTTATAAAAACATAAGAAAAAGAAACACCGCCTCAAGATGAATACAGTCATATATTTAGTTTGCTATAATACAAAAGAGAAAACGGTGAAAAAATTACCTCACTGATCTGCGCTTTTCTACTGTAATGGCTGACTGTATTCGCATAGGAAAGAGCAGAGCAGCGAGGCTGTGTAGTGACAGAGAGGCGCAGTTCACTTCAACTTTTTCTAACCGTGTTTTCTCGCCAAACAAACCCGTAACTATAAAATGTAACGACGGCAAAAGAAAGTTCAACATCTCATGATTCCAACGACACCATTGTGGTATTTTTCCGACGCTTATAAAGGGTTTTAATCGCGGGTTGAAATGAAGTGGTCGCACCTCGTCTGCGGTCGCTCTGCCCTCTATTGGGGCTGTGCGTTGACACAAAGAGAAGGAGCCATATTCTCCATGTTAGTGGATGAAGACGAGCGGCCATTAGGAGGCTCATAGAAACCAAGGCAGTAGCTACCGCTCATAGACACAGCACAGACCCAATGTATTACTATACAAACCGGCTAGTGCAATAGGAATCCATCGGGGGAAATATTTTGTCTATTTCGCCGGCTTTCCAGACGTATTTGTCGTGTTGCAAAGCGAACTGCAGGGCGGGAGGAGACATTTGAGGGGGACTTTCTTTCATGAAGAAGGCATTCTCACAAAATGGAAGAAGAAATATTGCCGTCGTTGTTGACCTCCTTTTCCTACAACGAAAGCCTATGCGCCATTACTATACTCCGGTCGACACACACAGCTTTAACTGGGACTTACAGTCGCGTTTAACAGGGAAAAACATACAGAAAATGAAGAGTTTTAAAACACATTTTACAAATCTTTTGGAATTATTTACAGAATAAGAAGACTGATAAGAGAAGATTGTTTAATCACATTTTAAGTGTTATGTGCCAATAAATACACATTTAATGTGCAAGTTGTGTCTTTTTTGTGTCAAAGTTATTTCTTTTATGAAACATGAATATAAATTGAAATAACATTTTTTTCCCACATGGATAATTTCTTTATTGCAGATTTTTTTTTTTTTTGTGCAAAAACAAAAAAAGGATCATTTTGTCTCCTCAACAAGGTTTATGTTATGCAGGAAGTTTTGCAGATTCATGTGGAAGTAGCGGATAAAGCGCATCTCTGTTATGGAAAATATATATATTTATGAGTGTTTTTATGTGATTTTTATGCTTTTCGCCAGTTTTTTAAACAACAAAAATGGGAGTTGACCACTTAGTTTTATTTAAAGGCCACGGCACAGATCACACCAATAAATAAAGTGATTTTCAGCGCAGTAGTCTGTGCTGTTGTAACGGGTCTTAACTTAGTGCAGTTTGACAGCAGGGAGGGCGGGTCTCTAAAGTAGTGCCATCAATACTAGTGGTCAATGGAGGGAAATAAAAAAGACATGCCCATAGTATAGTAGGAGGAACATGGTAGGTGGGTATATCTTACATGCTATTTATTATTTATATTTAGAATTATGGTTTTAATTGATCATTTTTTTTTTTTTTTTTTTTTTAAAGCTTTTAGAATTTATATTTTTGATAATTTTTTTTTTTTTTCTCACTTTGTCTTCCCCAAAGTAGACCATGCAAATGAAATTCATATTTGAATACCTAATGCACTTGCACAGCTAACCTAAAACATTTGCTTTTTAGATTGACTGCCGTCAAGATGGTGAAAGAACCAGGAAAGCCGAGGGGCAAGATGTCCTCCTATGCCTATTTTGTCCAGACCTGTCGGGAGGAGCACAAGAAGAAGCACCCCGAAGCTTCGGTCAACTTCTCTGAGTTCTCCAAGAAGTGCTCTGAGCGGTGGAAGGTAGGATGGATGGATGGATGGATGGATGATGGTGATCCACTTGTAGTCTGCTTCTTAAACTCCACATCTCATTCTTGAGAGAGGGCCTACATGCCACTCTTCATTAGTGTACATCAAGATAATTCTTAGGTACACTATGTTGCCCACATTGTGCAATAAGTAAGATACTTCAGCACCCTCCCAAACTTAAAGGGAATCTGAGTCAAAAAAGGAATACTTATGTACGAAGACGGTACAATCAGCAAGTTACCTCTCTATTTTCAGATGATGTCTGCCAAGGAGAAGGGCAAATTTGAGGACCTGGCCAGGTCGGACAAGGTACGCTATGAGAGGGAGATGATGAGCTACATACCACCCAGGGGATCCAAGACGAAGAAGTTCAAGGACCCTAATGCCCCCAAGAGACCCCCGTAAGTACTGCAAGTCAACACTTCATGATTTTACAGCCTCTTGAAAGAGAAAAAAAAACCAATCTGAGCAGCATGTTGTAAAGACACAATATGAAGCATGTTTTACTGTGTAAATGACAAGCTTGTCTCTTGTTTTTTTTTCCAGATCTGCCTTCTTCGTCTTTTGCGCGGAGTATCGCCCCAAGGTGAAAGGCGAGGCCCCTGGTCTGACCATTGGAGAAGTTGCCAAGAGGCTGGGTGAGATGTGGAACGGCACCGCTTCAGAGGACAAGCAGCCCTTTGAGAAGAAGGCAGCTAAATTGAAGGAGAAGTATGAGAAGGTAATGACAACCAGTTTTTTTTTTTTACAAATGATAATTCACGTTGAGCTGCTCTCCCTTTTGAGCTTTATTTAGGAATGACTGTACTTAAGGTCTCGGCATTAATTCAATATCTTTTCATTCCTCCACCGCAGGACGTCGCAGCATACCGCGCTAAGGGCAAACCAGGCGCCGCACCAACAGCAGCAGCACCAAGCAAAGCCCCGGCCAAGGTAGAGAAGAAGGATGACGACGATGACGACGATGATGACGAGGAGGACGACGACTTCGATGATGACGACGACTAGTAGCTGGGGAGTTACACATGTAGTGGTCATTTTCTTGTTTATAAAGCATTTAACCCCCTTGTACACACTTCACTTACTGAAAGAAAATACGTTAGTATCCAAGGGGTAGGAAAAAAAACAACAAAAAAGGCTGTGTATATCAGTTGTTTTTATGCTGTACAGTTTTTTTCTCCTTTTTTGTATAGTTGACACTACACAAGTATTGTGTCTGTATCTTTCTGCCAGTCTTATTTTTTTTCAGTGATAGTTCCTAGACCACTATCCTGCCTGGTACAGTGTAAAGGGTTGGGCTTACAGTATTTACCCTAGCTAGAGGTGCACAGCACATAAAAAAACGTTCTGAGTTTAGATCTGAGTGTCTCTTCTTTTTTTTCCCTGTGTTTTTATTTCAAATGACATGTTATCAAAATTGACGTATCACAGTTGTTTTACTGATCTTTATGTACCACTGTAATAGCAAGAATAAGAAAAAAAACCCGCCTTGTTTATTGTTGAAAGTTAAATTGCTTCTGATGTCAATAAACATTTTTTTTTAATAAATCTGTTTTGAAGTGTGTGAACATTAATACACAATTCCTCTGTGTAAAAACTTCAATATGGTCCACCAAAACAAACCTTTTTTTCTGCACTGGAATACTAGCACCGCCAAAATGAATGCAAACATAAAGTCTATATGACTGATTATTATTTCCATCTTTCTGGAGTCGAGTTAGTGTGCTAACTCTACTCTGTAAAGTAAATTATGATGCTGGGGGACAATTGAATAGAATGGGGGAAACAGCCTAACAACTCAGGCCTTCGATATGCTGTTCCTATGAAGAATGACTCATCACCAAAACTGTTTACGTGTCGAGTGTTTTTAGCCGACTGCAGATGTATGCAAACAAGCAGCAGCTCCTTGTCTTAGTGGAGATACACTGAAAGTTGTAGCATGATTGCTCCGCATGCCTACATGCATCACTGACTGTCCCTGTTTTATTTAGATACAGCTGCTTCATCTCTCACGTACTCCTATCCAGGGTAAAAAAAAAAAAAAAAAGACCATTTATATAAGAAGGATTATGTGCTTTGAAAAACCCAGTGACATAAGAATATGGCTGATGCAGTCCAAACCTAAAAGGCACACACACGCTGTACATTGTGGGTGTCAACAACACAGTTTCCCTCATGGGAGAGATCTTATTCAGACGGGGGTTACCAGCTCTCAGCCTGAGCATACACAAGTATTCATTGAAATGAGCCAAGCAGCACGGACATGCCTCTGATCTGTGATGTAAATTACAAGGATGTATTTCCCTCTGTGCTGCATATCTGCTCAGTCGGAGCACTGATGTCAGTCTTGGCCTACTAAATGAGCCTAGGTATCAAGTAGTAGGCGATGGCGGACAGGCAGACACAGGGCAGCAGCTGACCTCTGCACTGCTCTGATAAAGCCCAGCCGGTCCCTGAAGGTGACACAGCCCTCTTGCTATCCCCGATCACTCCTCACACTCAGTGAGGAAGCTTTGCTTTTCCCTGTTAAATCTGAATCCGGCGGATGATGCCAACCTTGAGTCATATCACGGATGTGTTGTCTGTGCACTGGAGGCAAACATACACAGCACACCAAACATGTGACAGCTGCTGTCACTGCTGATTATTATTTCCCCCACTGTTCCTGTGTGTGCAATGTGCAGCACGGCCTGGCTGCAACAGATTGAGGTTTTATAACGGTGAATGTTTACACTCCCATCCTCTGAATGGGCCAACAGATTGTGCTTTTCTATACAGCACTGGATGAAGCAGGAGAAAGGGGGAAACTATGCTCGAACAGTTGCAGCGCCTCGTGGCTGCACTCAGCTGTTGATCAGTGAGTATGTGTGGGCCTGTGCAGGCCACAAGTTGCGCATACAGTATAGCAGCTTTAGCTGCACAGCGCCTCTGCCTGTTAATCCCAGCCACCTGGCGTCCCACTGCAGCCAATCAGTGGTCTGGGGTGACACCTAGTGGTCACCGTCCTGTAACTGCATCAAAAACTGGCACTAAAAGCCATTAATTGATGAGATCAGAGGTGTTTCCAAATGAACTATAGCCAATTTTCAATCAATATTTAACTGGAATACTAGGTTAAATACTATTCACCTACTTCCAAGATAAGTTGTTCTTTATACTAAAAGTGTTGCTGGAGTTTTGACCTCTTCATCTTAAAGTATCAATACTACATTATAAAAAATAACCCATTATAAGATACCAAAAAGACGTTTATTCAAGTGTGCTATCATTATACCTAATTTAAACTTAAAATAAGAGAGTATACTTTCAGTTTACGTTTTATGTACTTATCAGAGATATACTTAACAAAAGTATACATAAGTATACTTGGCTCATACTGACATGTATACAGACAAGTCTAAGTATACTTGGCTCATACTGACAAGTATGCAGAAAAGTCTAAGTATACTTGGCTCATACTGACAAGTATGCAGAAAAGTCTAAGTATACTTGGCTCATACTGACAAGTATACAGAAAAGTCTAAGTATACTTGGCTTATAGACTTACTTGTACTTAATCCTTTGATCGAGATATACTTAAGAAAAGTATAATTAAGTATTCTTGATTTATAGGCCTACAGAAAGGTATACTTGGCTTGTAGTTGTGTTTACTTTTTGATAGAGTAGCCAAGTATGCAGAAAAGTCTAAGTATACTTGGCTTATACTGACAAGTATACAGAAAAGTCTAAGTATACTTGGCTCATACTGACAAGTATGCAGAAAAGTCTAAGTTAATCTTTAAATCAAGATATATTTAAGAAAAGTATAATTAAGTATTCTTACCTTATAGGCCTACAGAAAGTTATACTTAGTTTGTAGTTGTGCTTACTTTTTGTGTGAGTTCTGCCAGAGTATAAACTCAATGATATTACTGGATTATTATTGATGTATCAATGTATAGTCAGCATTTTAATGTCGTAGCAGGTGGAGCTTTATACTTTACCTTATAAAAGGTAAAATGTGTAAAATTTCAAAGTAACTATAGCTGTCAAATAAATGTGGTGAAGTAAAAAGCACAATATTAGGTATTTGGTGTCAGTTCATGAAGGTCAGTTCATGAAGTGTAGGAGATTAGAGCTGCAACGATTAATCGATTAGTTGTCACCTAATAAATTAATTACCAACATTTTTGATGATTGATCAATCAGTTTCAATGATCCCAATTGTTTTAATGTATAATGTTAGTCGTCATAGTAGCCATTTCATTGTAGTGAGACCATTTTTTGAACCTAAAAAAGCAATACAGAAAGACTGAGAGCCTTACTGCATTATATTCCATTATATATATTTTTTACATTTTGAATTGTCATCTAGCCTGAACTTTGTGTTTTCCTTTACATAAATGAAGACATTTCCTTGATGCAGAAAAAGCAGAAATTGGAGTATAAAAATTCACCAGAATACAGGAAATGAAGCGTTTGATGCTCAAAATTTCCTGGGGGAAAACCCACAGGCCCCCACCTGATATGTGTCTCCCCCAATGTTGAAACAATTGCCACATTCCCATTGGGAGCTGAGCCTCCCTAAAGGTCTGATCCTCAAGCTGAGAAGCACCCGATTCTGCGTGGAGAAGTCTGCTTCAGCAACATTTATTATCCTTAGATGTCCCACCGGCATTTTATCACCACCTGCAGGTGAACTTTACAGTTCATACAAAGCAGTAACATTTCTTTATCCTGAATCATTAAACGTGCTGTGTTTTCACTGTGTTCCTGCTTCAGAGGGTGTTAGTTTGATTTTTGTCAACAGAGCAACACAATTATTTAGTCTTCGCATTCCTCATAACCCCATGTTGTCTGTCACAACTCAAGATCATAACATTCATTCATCTTTTCTCATTCCCAGGTCGTCAAATACCAACGTTTCTATGTTAGATACTGACACACATGGCACCATTTAGCGTCAGCATGAGATGCATTGAACTTTCCATTAACAAAAATGTAAACCCATCCGCGTCAATATTAAATGCTCAGGGAGAGTGGTGACGTAGCTTTAAGAGCGGGTGGAAGGGGAGGTGGATTGGTCCAACAAATACAATGCTGTCATCCAGGAGGCCGCTGTTCGTGTCCCGTGCGTCACGTTACAATAAGTTGTTCGTTCGTGTCCTGTGTTCACAATGTTCAGTTTCATTTTCACTGTACAAACTTAGTAATTTTAAGCCCAACCATGTTGTTTTTTTCTAAACCTAACGAAGTGGTTTTGCTGCCTAAACCTAAACAAGTGGTTTTGTTTACTTCACAACATAAACCACATGTTTACTGCGACCAAAAAGTGATACAGAGGGTTTGTTAAACACATGCTTACTGTGACCGAAAAGAGTGACGCCGAGGGGTCAGACAAAGCGTCAGTATATGACAAATTGGGATGAGAATGTGTTGGCTCATCCAGACCCAGCAACTCCCTCCTCTACTGCTGTTTCCACCACCTGACCTTCCTCACCCACTGACCTTCCTCACCCACTCACTCACCTGCTTCCCATTTCACCTAATAAGCCCAATAGTATACCGGTTCATTTCCACTAGTGCTCCTCTGCCAGATTGTCTAGTAAGCATCCACCTCTGCCTGTCTGATTCTGCCTGCTTGTTTACCAGATTGATGATTCACTGCCTGCCCCCTGCCTGCTTAAATTTGTCTTTCTGATTGATCTCCTGGCTTTGACCTCGGCCTGTTTCTGGATTAAAGCTGACAAGAACTTTGCATTGCTCTGACAGTCTTTGTGTCGTACTTTTAGTGTTCTTGTCTGTTCTGTGTCACCTCCAGGAAAAAGTGACTTTTATTAAACATCAGGCCATGATGCAAATGATTTGTTTTCTGCTTGACAAAGTAGTAATTGAGTAAAAAGGAAAATACAACTGAAAAACTGCACTTGCACGATGCTTTCCCTCCTCTATGCCTTTCACAGTGTGTTTTCAGTTCATGGAAGTTCATTTTTGGTCACCTAAAAATGTCTTATTCAGTGTTCGGTTGTACTTAGCTCCACCCTCTTGTGTCGCTTCTGGTTGCAAATGATCAAGAAGGCGACAAGATGGCGAAGGCCAAAATGCCGAACTCGAGGCTTCAAAGCGGCAGTCCACAAAGGTGGCGTCACGCTGACTACATCCACTTTTTATATACAGTCTATGCCCGCTCCCTATGTAGATATGAAGGGCTCATTCTAAGCCAACGAAAACACAACGATTCTTAGTTTCAGGTTATTATACACTAATGAAAACACAGTTATGAATATTATAATCCATTTCTGCTAATAGATCCCCTGACATTTTACACACTGTTCCTTTAAACAACACGTTTGACTCCCTAGCTGAGAAATTTGTCACTAAACCTTACTGCGATGATCGGTCACCTCTTAACGGTGACCCAGACCTGATGATAGTAATTTCTACTCAACAGCAAATCTGTGGAATAACAACTGCTTCTCTCAAAAGACCTTTTGCACAGCCAGGAGTCTGCAGCCAGCAGGAGAAGCACATCATAACCTGTCTGTGCCTATCGACTCTGTGTTCACTGGAGTGAGCATATCAAGGCTCTGCAGAAGACTGGCAGCATGGTTTGATTAATTGCTTTTTCTCTGGATAAGAGAAGAGACGTCCCATAGGATTGTAATTTTTTATTTCATGTTATCTTTTTTCTTTTCTATGCCTCATTATAACAATGTGTGTTTTATTTCATCATAATAATGTGTGCATGCATGTGTGTAGGACCGATTAGAAAGAAAATACACATTTCTTATATTGACAGTATGTTTTTAGTGTTAGAAATTCATATTTCATGCAAAGAAAAGGCCTACACAATGACAAAGAAAGAGAATCAATTTGTTTCCGGATCCAAAAGGTGACGAAAATGTGAAATATGTATATTTTTACCCAATATGACAGAATACTTGCAATTTTTTTTTCATGCACTATGTCAAATTACAGTTTTAGCTTGATAGTTATTTATATGCACAGTCATACATAAGAAAGTGGACTTACAGTATATGGGCCATTACGCCGAATCTGTGCCTTTTCTGTCCCCATGACATTATATGCATAAATATGCATGAAAAGTATCTGTAATATATTATATTATCAAGCAAAGCGTCCTGCACTTTGTCCAAATTACAATTTGAAGATACATCATGTAAAACCTTAATAAAAACTACCTAGAACACTGAAGAATAGGATTTAGCCCGTCCCTACTCTCTTAACACTACACTTCACCATAAAATATATTGATTGGAATCCTTCAGAAATTTTGTATTATTGTGTTTCCCTATTTCCAATTTAGACACATATACATTTACTCATCGGATATTCACAATATGTTAGTTATTTAGTTTTAGTTTCAGTTAGTTTTCACTCAGTCCTGGTACCCAAACACATCTCACCTTACATTACACAAGTCAAATGGTAAACAGGAAGTAGCATCATTTGAGTCTCCTGAAGGCCCAGGGAAGACCAACAGTAAGTTCTCACACTCCTTTTTCTGTATTTTTGATCATATTGAAAGTATGACTGAGAATGTAAATCTCAACGTTCAGTCCTGTCACCTCATTTCTTAGATGTTATTATGTTTTTTTTTGAGTTTTGATAAACCACTTGGAGGTGCTAAGTGTTGTCATGTTATTAGCATTGATGTCATGTGGTTATATAGTTCATGTATTTGTTAATTAATGCTGTGGTAAAAACTCAGTCCTTTTATTTTCAGTCCTCTTACTTTATGAACCATTTTTCATTTAGAAAATCCATGTAAAAAATAAATAAAATAGCCTGAGATTGACAATTACACATTTTGAATAGTTACAAAGATGTGTTATTATATGGAGGACGGAAAATAAATAAATAAATGACTCAATAAATAAATAAATAAATATGTCATTAAATGTAACAAAAATAATAAAAAAAATAAATGTTGCCATTAATTCATTGATAAAATATGACATAAATTGATATTTCTCTTTTAATTTGCTTCTTTATTTATTTATCTTTGTATTAATTCCCTTATTTATTTACTCTTCTGTTTGACTTTACCTTTTATATATTTATGTATTTATTTTTTAGTCATTTTTAGATTTATTTATTTTGCATTCATTTTTTATTCATTTTCTATTTATTTCTAAATGTTTGTATTTATTTTTGTATTTATGTATTTATGCATTTATTTATTTATTTATGCATGATTTTCCCTTTGTATTTCAGCCCCTATTTATTCCCCCAAACTTATTCTGTCTGCATTAATTTCTTAATACATATCTTTACGCATTTCTTTATGCATTTCTACCTCATTATGTAAATGAGGGGACTGTCACTCTGATGCCACTCATAAATAAATAAAAATAAATGCAAAAATAAATAAATAATAAATACAAAAATAAATTAAAAAATTAATAAAGATAGATACATTAATAAATAAAAGGGAAAATTAAAAAGAAAAGTAAATAAATAAGGGAATTAATATAAAGTTAAATACATACAGAAGCAAATTAAAACAGAAATATCATTAATGGCTACATTTGTTTTCAATAATATTTTTGTTGTATTTAATGACATATTTATTTCTTTATCGAGTAATTTATTTATATAATCATTCATTTTTTATTTTGGCAGGTTCCGTCCTCTATATTTTTAGGTACAGTGCTGAAAAAAATTAAAAATGAAGTTTAAATTCCGATTCGGCGGAATGGCCCGTATATTTACTTTACTTATTTAAAGTGTTGAATATTTGAGTACAAAACAGGACATCATGTGACTCAATGGATGCACTACATGTACACTGGCATGGCATCATGCACACACTCACACACACGCACAGAAACATGTTTAACATAGCTGGGGTTTGTGAATGTGTGTTTGTCTGTATGTGTGTGTGTGTGTGTGTGTGTGTGTGTGTGTGTGATCAGTATCTCCAATTTGAAGAATAATAATTTGAGTCATCATTGTCTATTTCTGAATGTTATTGTGAGTCAAAGTGAAGGACCAATCAGGTGCATCTTCTGAGTACCAGCCCACCTCTGCACCAATCATGTGAGGGCTGGTTGCTTCAGGCCTGGAGCACGAGGGTCCACACTCTATCTGAGCTGACTGGCTTTAAAGAGAAATAACTGTTTTTATTTGAAAGAGAAGTGCATGAGGATATCACAGGGATACAGACGCTGATCTGATCTGATCTGAAACGAAGCAGCTTTTTAAAGATGCTTCTGCACCATCATTTCACATGAGCTGTTTACTGTTATAAAGCTCTTTCTCCACTGGGTGTCGCTGTTTACAAAGGATAAGGCTTCCCTGTGTTTATATGCACCATAGTCACAGCCATTCTGTGATTACTACAACCAACTCATTAGAGGAATAGAAACTCATGTTATGTAAATATTCACTGTATTTTCTTTCTTCTCAGAAGCAGCTGTTTCACAGTCCTTCGTTAGTGTAAGGTGCAGCACTTTACATCCTACAACAGGTGTAACAAATCAGCTTATTTAATCACTTTATTGGCTCCACAAAGTGACAGAAAGTTAACAAAGAAGGTTTCTAAGATGCTTATCTGACAGCAGTAGAGCGTGTGCATGCATGTTCTTGTGTTTTCAAGCAGACAAAGTGTTGCAAATGATTGAGTAGGCGGCGACACAAATTTTGAGTTCTTGTGAAATCAGATTTGTCATCCTGCACTCATGGTTGCATCTCATGAGTCATCCTACGCCTCTCTCTCTGTGTGTGTGTGTGTGTGTGTGTCTTTTGTATGAGACAGCATTGGCGTGTGCTTGTGTTTATAATATGTTTATATGTGTACAAACTGTATGTTGCCTCGTAGCCGGTACACAGGAGAAAGAAGTATTGGTGCAGAAAACAAAAGACAGGCGTAGGCAGAAAGACAAAGAAGTGACTAACACCACGTGGAACAACTAACTATGAAGTGTCTTTCTGTTGAAGTAAAGTCAGATAAAATATAGAGAATTATGTGCTGGAAAAATCCACCCTGATACAGAATTGACACACAGATAACAGATTTGTCACCATTCATAGAATAAAGGTGATCACTCAGTGGCCCTTCTCTGTAAGCGAACTCGTGGACCCCACCATGCCAGGAAAAGACTTTCATAACTCCCAGATGATGAATCTTAACGACTTCAAAGAGCCCTTGACACGTTGACATTTGTGGTTGTGAGTGAAACATCTTGACAACTATTAAAGGGACAATTTGTAACTTTCAGAAATGCTTCTTAACAGCGACACCTGTGGCCGTGAAATCAACGAAAGTCAGCATCGGGCTCGCGCTTGCTCGCTCTCAATATACCTGAACGAGCATCACTCAAAACAGTGAGGCGACACAAGTCAGCTAAAACCACAATAACACTCTATATTTCAGCTGCTTGGCAGTAATGTTAGCTGACCAGACGAAGGTCTCTCCATGAACATGATTTAGATCTGATCCTAGTGTTGGCTTTTCCTGCCTAAGTGCAGGCTGAGGCAGCGGGGCTCTCCAGCGTGTCTCCCTGCTCTCTCCGCCCGCAGCCGGAGAGAGCAGAGGAGGCACCCGGTCGGTAACGAGAAGACAACGTAAATCTCTGTAGAGCCTCATCACTTCACAAGACACGGAAAACCTCTGTTGGTCTGGAGGAGCTGTAGCAGTTATTTCTGCACAAACGTCCCCTGTACATTCACTAGATATTCTCAGAGCTAAACTAACTCTTCTGCAGTGTGGAGTGAACGCGCGTTCACGTCTAGAGGTGGAGCGAGCTGAGCTGTCTGAGTGAAGGCGAGCAGGCAGAGGAGGAGGGTACAGCGGCTACACGCGAACGCGCATATGTGAGCGCGCATGTGTGACGACCCGCTACATTTATGCGCGTACAAAGTTACAAATAGTCCCTTTAAATGGATTGCCGTGAAAATTCCGACATTCATGTCCCCCCCAGGATGAATTGTAATCACTTTGATCCCTTAACAGTTCATAATGCCAGTATCTGGTCAAAATTTTAATTTCTCCAATACATTGATTTATGACCAAATACTTCCCATCAACCTCATTTGTACTTTCTGTTTAGTGCAAATCAGTGGGCTACCTGCGGGGTCTGAGAAGTGAAGCCAATGCAGAAGTGCCTTAAACTTGCATTCTTTCTAATAGCCAGCAGGGGGCGACTCCTCTGGTTGCGAAGAGATGTCTGATTGTATAGAAGTCTATGAGAAAATGACCCTACTTCTCACTTGATTTATTACCTCAGTAAACATTGTAAACATGAGGTTATGGTCTCAATCACTAGTTTCAAGTCTTCTTCAATACAGCATGATGTTCATTTAGTAAATTATGGTCCCATTTAGAGTCAAAATGATAAAGCAGGGTATGCTTTAGGACATGAGTACCTTGTGATTGACAGGTCGCTACCACGGCGTTGTCCGGTCTGGGTGTTGTCTGTGTTTTTGTTTTAGAACTTTAACCCTTTCACAGTGTGTTTTCAGTTCATGAAAGTTAATTTGAACCTTTTTAGTCACCTAAAAATGTCTTATTCAGAGTTTGGTTGTATTGAGCTCCACCCTCTCGTGTCACTTCTGGTTGTAAAAAACCCAGATGGCAACAGACAAAATGCTGAACTCGAGGCTTCAAAACGACAGTCCACAAACCAATGGGTGACGTCACGGTGACTACGTCCACTTTTTATACAGTGTATGGCGCTAATCAGTAATTTGTTAGCAAGCATGCAAACAGGCTAAACCAAGGTGGTAAACATGGTAATTATTATACTTGCCTGTTAGCATGCTGACATTCACATTTAGCTCTTTATGTACCGTCTATAGTACAGCCTCACAGAGCCGCTAGCATTGCTGCAGACTCTTGTAACTCTTGTCTAGTCTTGTAAAACGTCTTTAATTGCAAAAAGGAGCAAGTTTCATCCATCCAGCAAAACAAACAAACAAAGAATCTCTCCAGGCAAATTCTTAAACACTGACTGGAGGATAGACTTTAGGTACTACAAGGTACAAAGGATGAGCTTTTACAGGTAAGCTCATTCTATGAATAAACATATACAGTATGGGCTCTGACTTGGGATACATATATATATTTTAATCAAATTGTTTAGTGAAGTCGCCTAACTAGAACTAGCACTAAAGAAATTCTTGGTCGACTAATATTCATTGTGGTTGCTTTGATCACCAAATTCATTTTAAAATCGGTCAGTTTTTTGAAGTATTTTTGTCATTGGTGTGACAATACTGACTCTCTGGTGATGGCATATGATGAATAAAGGTTTGTTTCATTCTGTATTTCTTTATATATCATGTCGTTTACTCATCGTGTACTCCATGGTGTAGCAAACTAATGAGACAAAAAAATGTTCTGCAATCTCCATTTTCAGTATGTAGTTAAAATAATAATCATCAGTTTCTTGCATTGATCCTTTATGAATCTGTTCTTCTTCGTGGATCTAAGCCCTCTCTATAGATCCTTGTACTCCATTAACCATGAATCAATTCAACCTCATGTCAGCAAGCTTCAGCAGACATGGAGAAATACAAGGCCTGACTGACAGGTTTACATCATGGTTTATTTCTGTGCAGAGAAAATAATTACATTCTTGACACGACATTATGCACAATAAAACATCTGTACAACAAAGTGTTGACAGGCATGTCAAGCGTGCTTCCAGGATCAAATGTGTACAGTACAGCCTCGTGCTTCATATCCGTCAAACAAATAACAATGTTTACTGACTGGGTGTTGTTTGTGTAGGTTTTCAGTTGTATGCCAAGAATAATAGTGACAACAAAGCTCAACTGTGACATTTTATTATGATGAGGATGATAAATGCTGTGAATAAAATGGGAGCGCTGTGATTAGCACTGACAACTGGAAACATTGAAAAAATAAGAACAGCAGTGTTCAACATCTGTTTATTGATCCATAATCAATACCTTTGTCTGTTGCATTCTCCACTAAGTCTCCCCATTAGTTTGTATTTTGTGTGTGTGCGCTGCCGTTTCATTATCCAGACAAACGAATCAAGCTCGAGATGAAACTGAAATGTCAAAGGAGTTGCTCAGTATTGTCTTAATTTAATAAGGAGAGAAGAACCATAGAAGATTAAACTGAGAGAAAGATGTGGAGGGATAAAAATATGGAGGACGGAACCTGCCAAAATAAAAAAATAAATAAATGAATATGTCATTAAATGCAGCAAAAATAATATTAAAAATAAATGTAGCCATTAATTAATTAATTAATTTACTTACTATTAATTTAATTTGCGTCTTTATTTATTTATCCTTGTAATAATTTGCTTATTTATTTACTCTTCAGTTTAATTTTCCTTTTTATTTATTTATGAATTTGTTTTTAATAATTTTTTATTTATTTTTGCATTTGTTTTTTAAATTTATATTTTTTTTAATTTTTTTTAAAGATTCTTTTCTTTTTTTTTTTTTTGCATTTTCAAGCCATTATTGATAAGACAGTGGACCGTTTCTGCCTCATTATTCAAATGTATTTATTCATTTATTTTTTATTTTGGCAGGTTCCGTCCTCCATATAAAAAAAAGAGTTGGGGAGAGAGGAGGGAAACAAGTCACGAATAAAACACAAACAAAAAACAAGTATGATTGGAATTATCTTTGGTATGCTGCTGCCTCAGTGTGTGGAGCATGTTGAGACTGGATAGGCTGAACAAGGTAATCAGGTCATCAGCACATTACAGGTTTGATTTACACTGATTATACTGCAATCACAGAGCCACTATAAAAAAATATATTTCCCAGTTGGGAATTGCAAATAAGGCATTTCTCTAGCTCAGCACTTAGAGGACTGGCCTGGCTTTCACAGACTGAACAAACAAGCCATCATGGAACCAAAGCTAATGTATCGCTTCTCGCTAAGACAGCTGGGATTGTTTGCATAGACAGATAAACCCTTTTTAATGTGTCACTCTTCGATACAGAAAGTGTACAAGAAATGTACATTTAGACCAGGCAGTTAAACCATTTACAGCACAGTACAAAGTACCAACAAGTCGTTACGTCACTGTATTGGTTGAATAGCAATAATACAAATGATAAACACACTGTACGCTACCTGCTATAGCATGCATATAGTAATGTTTTTTCATAGCACGGGTGTTACTAATAACATTAACGATGACCGTTCTACACAAGTGTCCCAGTAAGTCATGACAGAGTGACAATGAACCAGCATACACAATACCAGGACCCTGAAGCTGAAGCAGCTAAATGGAATTCAGCCACCATTCGCTGGATTATTTACATCTGTTCTTATCCTATTTTGACATGTCAAAATGTCTTACAGTGAAAAGACCAACACATTCTCAGTCCCAAATCATCAAATATCGCCACTTAGTCCGTGCCCTACTTTTGGACGGACAAGGAACAGCCTGTCAATATACGCTCATTATATGCATAGTGTCCATTCAACCGCGACGAACCTCGACTTCAGCGGATTTCCACCTGCGTAAATATATGTTTGACCAATGAAATCCTTTGTTCCAACTGATCGTTGTCATTCTACATAATAATTAGCCATGTACTTCTGAGAGTGTGTATTTTCGGGGCTTTGGAACAATGGGTGTTTGTTTTCAGGATAACAGACTGTCGTACAAATGGGCTTTTTTTCAGTCCAGTAGAATTTTTTTTTGCTGTTTCGAAATAACAATGGGCCATCCCCTTCTCAACATCCAATAATGTACGACAAACACTACTATCTCTGTGTCACAAACTTTCTCATTTTACAGCTAAACCGTGCACTACAAGATGATTCTGAAAACATTTGAGGTGGGAAATAGGCATTAACATAACATAATATTAATTTGTATTTGATCAGCGCTGCCTAGTTTGACCGTTTGATCGGAGTTCGCAAGTGATTGACAGCCGGCTCTCATAGACAACAGCTGGACAGCAGACCTCAGATCAGCTCTTACTGCTTGTTTTCCTCCGGTCTGTGAAATCTTGCAGATTCTGTGAAATCTTGCAGATGCCGTTAGGAGCACCGGCGGACACAGAGGCACATGATTTTTTTTCAGGTTACCTGTTTCATGTACTACTGTCACAATATAGTGACCGTTTTATAAAACTAACTTTTTTTAATCATATTGTTCCAATCTCGCCTACGGATCATGGAACATGGCAACAGGGATAATTCGGTGTGTGTAGTTGTCATGCGGTGGCACGGTGGTGTAATGGTTAGCATTGTCGCCTCACAGCAAGAATTCATTATGCATCGACATCAAGTTTCATTATGAAACTGTAGCAGGCTGGATGTCAGAACACTTTGATTTAATTTGAATTAAGCTTCACAATGGTTGATTATGATTAGATAAAGGTCCAACATGTTAGACGCCATATAGACATTAAACCACATATAAACCACTGTGCAGTGTTTTACTTGTGGATCTATTCTTCAAACCAACTTGGATCATGTTTCATTGTTTCACCGCTACATGAAACAACAAGCTCCCACCAATGCAGCATTTTTTTCTTTTTTTTTCTAACACAGGGCTGTTTCCAGTCGACTTACTTCATACCAGGCTGAGAAGCAGTGTTTCATTGGCCCTCTCTGGTTGAACGGTGAAAAGCCGATTGTATCTCTGAGCACAAGCAGCATCTGTTAAGTTGCTCTTTGAAGATGCAGTAACTGATTTTGTTGTAGCGCCCCGGGGAAACCCAACTTTCCTCCCGGCTCACTGATAATGTTTTGAAACTTAACACAGTTCACAGTTTAGTCTTAAACCCTCCAAAGTGAGCTGGGAGGAATATTGAGGATTTAGGCACTCTCACAAAATCAAAGCGTGCACTTTGAAATGGGTATTATGAGTAAATATGTGCCAGTGGGTTTTTTATTATCAGACTCTTATAAACCAATATCTTCTATGTAGGATTAGGACGCAGATTTTTGGCACATTCATTAATGGAGTGGTTATCAGCTAAAATCATCATACTGATTAAAATGTACAACTTGATTGGATATTAGTAAAAAGCCATTATTATTACAGCAAACCCATATTAAGGACACGCTGGCAACGTAGTTTCACTATAGTGATGAATTTAATAACATGAACACGTCTATGATAATGAAATCCAACAATGCCATTCCAATACATATTGTGAATCTTATAATTTACATGATATACTTTGTAAAATAATATAATCTACTGATGAGAGGCATTGATGTGAACGCATTATGTCCATAGACTGTATATACAGTAAGAAGTGGACGTAGTCACTGTGACGTCACCCATTGGTAGCCATGCCCTAAAACATACCGTGCTTTATCGTCTATTTGACTCTAAATGGGACCATAATTAACTAAATGAACATCATGCTGTATTGAAGAAGACTTGAAACTAGCGATTGAGACCATAAACTCATGTTTACAATGTTTTACTGAGGTAATAAATCAAGCGAAAAGTAGGGTCATTTCCTCATAGACTTCTATACAATCAGATTTATTTTTGCAACCAGAGGAGTCGCCCCCTGCTGATTATTAGAAAGAATGCAAGTTTGAGGCACTTCAGCATTGGCTTCACTTTTCAGACCCGGAGGTTGCCCACTGATAATGTCAAATAATGTGTGCACCTTGTTGAGTAATATTCCAGGTTGTTCCTTTAAAGCTAGCCCGTCCGTTCAGGCACCCCTTCAAAGCCACTCCCCCAAAATTATCATTATGAACGTAACCAATTCATAATTAACGTAAACAATGAACATGGCTATTGTTAGTACTACTACAGCTTTTGGAAGAACCAGTGACGTGCAATAAGTGCACGGGCAGAGTGCGTGCAGGTGGACCGGTAGCTTATCCAACAGACTTATTACAGTCCAGTGGCAGCCACAGATACCATATTTTTTTCTCTTTTTTTGTCAGAGCGTTTGATTTATTGATTGCTGTCGGGATGCAATGAAAATTACAACAAAAAATGTTTTTGAAGAAGATTACCAGCCCTAGCTTTGACTGATTTACAGCTGCTTGACTGTTTGTCACATTTCCTGCACTTTCCTGTTTTTCTTGTCATGAGGAAGCAATCATTTAATTCAGGATCTCTTTTATTAGGTCAACTTAAAAAAAACGAGTACTTCTGGTAAAACCCTGAATCACTCAGATCATTTAAGGCCATCGATGCCTCATCAACTTTGTGTGCATGTGTGCGTGTGTTAGTGCACAGACAGACACATCCGCTCTTGACTTTAAGCCAGGGAATTTCAGCTGATGGAAACCCAAAGCAGGAAGTCAGACGCCAACACACAAACACACACCTCATAGACTTATTAACTTATTGGAGGGGATTATTCATTAATGTCTGTGTCTATAAGTATTTAAATATAGTTTTATGATACTGCTGCATTATTGTGTTTTCAGCATAGGTAAAGAAAAATGAAAAATAAAAGAAATATGTGCATCCCTGACGTCATCACCCAAAACAAAATACAAATCCTCACCTGTTAATACAGGTGTAGGCCTCCATTTGTGTGTGTCAAACGGGAGAGCAAATAGGTTTTTGGTTGCAGTGAAAATGTTGTTTTTGAAAGGTTAAACGCCAACAAATATGGATTGAAGCAGAATTTTTCATTAGATTTTGCTACTAAGTGACAAAAAATATACTTTTTAAAAAGTTTTATATACAGACTTTTGTATAAATTATCCAGTAAGTGTGTTATTAAGATTTAGTTAAACATTTGGACAACCTCAGAGCAGACAAATCCTGGTGCACCCCCTGTGATCTTTGGAGTTTGTTGAAATACTGAACTTCCCTTCCTTGTATTACCCTTCAGATTATGTTCTTGTCACTGTTTGTGAGTCAGGCTTGGATTTGTTTAGTGCTCTTTCTTTCCCTGTCTGTGTTTTTACTTGTGAGAATCTACTTTTCTGTTGTATCACACAGTTACGTGACCAAAGGATAAGAGAAACAGCCACGGTTGATGCTGCCTCACAGTCGTCTTGTTTTTGTTTTGAGCTCTATAGGGAGGACCGCTGCTCATCTAATCACAGCTATTTTGTGCCATAATAACTGCCCGACATCCACATAGAACCCATAATGCCAGTTGTGCACTGCTGATAATGCCGCCTCACCCTCTACTTTATACCTGCCTCGTCACCACAAGAGAGGGAGGAATGGAAAGAGGAAGAACAAAAGAGGGGGAGGTGTAGAAAGAAGTGAAGGCTGAGGTTGGTGCTGCTTGCGGTTTGTTCGAAAAATGTGTGTGCGTGTGCCAATAATGCCTGACTGTTACTACTACTGTGAAAAGGGTTGAGACATTAATCACAACAATAGACAGTATGATTACGTCAAGAAATGCAGGTAGGGTGATAATAGTGACTGCAAATACATACAGGCTTGACGGTGTCACAGTGACTTGTAACTGGATTTTTCTTTTGCGATATTACAGGTTTAGTGCCTTTCTGATGTCATAGGCCTCCTTTCAAAATCATTCTGTTTGTCCCTGCAGATAAAGAAAGAAAGGAAGACTGTCTGGACCTTTTTATATAAGAGGCACCTCCTAAAACTCTCCCTAAAACTAAACTAAAATACACGTGCATTACGTAACAAGTTAAGAGACACACTGTTGTCTCTAAAGAAACACGAGTCTAAGAATCTACAGCCATGCTAGTGGCTCTGTGAGGCTGTATTGCTCATTGTAAAGAAAAACAAATATTAAGTTGTGGTGAAATAAATGTATAAATTGGCCAGAGGATGGTGTCATAGATAAGGTCTTTGGAAACCTATATCAAAGGGTTAATGCAAAGTATTAAGAAATGTATGTGACAGTATCAGGTTGTGTGAAGATTAAGGCTGGGTATCAGTAATCAATACTTTTAAGGTATTGACTGAAATAACCCAGAACCAAGTAGTATCGAAACTTCTCCAGTCAATCGATATCTGCCTTCGATCTTTATTGTGCCCAGGTCTAGAAAAAAATAACTATTTGTAATGTTCTGCTCACTGACAATCACTGCAAGTGTTCTTCGATTGAATGGGACGTGTGATTGGCGTACTACCGCAGCAGCTACAACCCAAATAACCGGGATTGCCTGCCTACACCATGGATGTATAAAGAGAACTGGATACAGCGTTTGAGGCGGGCTCCCGTTCATTCCTATGAGAGTTGCTCAGTGGCGCATGAAGCCAAAATGGCACGACTGCCGAGTGAAAACAGTACCCAGATCATTCGGCGATCTTCCGCATCCATTGGGCCCATAGAGCAGGTGCAGTAGCGTTTCCTTTAACTCTGCCTCCCAGCCCTCGCCCCAGCCTTGGTCTGGGTCTCATTCACATGAATGGAGGAAAGAATTCAGTTTTTAGTGTATTTTACAACTTTTAGGACCTAATGATTTAAATAAGGGCTATTCTAGTGTTCATACTGGGAAGTTGATTCACATTTAAAAAAGAAATTATCCGCTGATTTACGAACGTCTCTTTCCCAATGTAAGTCTATGGGGAAAAGTATTTTTGGGCCCAATGACATCACGTGATGGACACGGAAGTTGTAGCACCACCGTTTGGACATTATGTGTTCACTGTATTTGGCGACTCTAATAAAATCTCCTGCGACCCATCTGTGGGTCCCTATCCAGTCTTTGGGAATGACTGTGTTAGAGCAGCTAAAAAACTCTCTTTCATACACACACGCACGCACGCACCTGTTTAACTGCTGCATACCATGACATTGCTAATCAGACAAACCCTGACATACCTGTACGTATATAGAGACTTTACAGGTTGAACAGGCAGTTGTAGGCTGAACAGAACATCCCTGGGACATATTGTACAAACACAAACAGAGAGACACATTCAATGGTAAATATCTCCCACTCACAGGTAAACAGGAAGAGAGCTATCTACCCTCTCAGAGGCAGGTGCACAGATAGAGAGATAACAAACTACAAGCACTGAGCATGTACTTTATTCCCCTTCTGTGGCAGCAGACAGATGGCAAAAACATTAGATGATGACAAATTGTTTTCACAGCGGAGAGGAGGAGGCTTTTAACTACGACAAGTGTGTGTGAGTGATGTTTCTCTCCATGTATATCGTCCCACAAACCTCCGACTGCACTCGACACCGATTCAAAACACAAATGCAGTAACTTGAAATCACTGATACACCTTGTATCTCAGATTTAGCCTCCAGCAAACGGTCTATCAGAGGGATCTCAGGACAAATCCCCGTGTATATTTACCACTGAGTGTGTTAGACAGGTGGGCAGATTAGACGAGCACCCACCTCCTCCTGATCCCCACAACAACAGTGTGTTGCAGATAAGCCCAGGCTTAGGCTGTCTCTTGGTAAGTCTGAGCCAAATCCAACTCAGGTTTAGACTGTTGCTTTAGAGAGGGACATGATCTGGAGTAATAAAGGCAGCTCTCTGAGGATTGGTGACATTTTACCAGTGCTGTCAGTCACAGAAAATGAATGGGTTCATGAGAGCTGTTCATGACAAATGACAGGAGAGAATATTTCAAACGCAGGACAAATCTGGCAGCTCATTTACAGTTCAGTGAAAGTATGGACCGCTCCAGCTAATGAAAGTAGATTAGCAACATGAAGAAGGATATTATTCAGTCATTATTCATGATAGCTTTGAGAAAAAGGAGTGCTAGTTCGCTTATCCAGACCTAATTCATATCAGTGTAATGGTAAAAGACAACAAATGTTAATGCAAGTGAGGTGTCACCACAGTAATGGCGGCTTATTTACTTTGGGTTACAACCAAGCCCCCAGGAAGAGCGCCGGGTGTTGATCTCAATTTTCGTAGTTTCCAAACGGCGGTACTACAACTTCCGTATCCGTCACGTGATGCCAATGGGGCCCAAAAATACTTTTTCCCATAGACTTACATTGGGAAAGAGACGTCTGTAACTCAGCGGTAAGGTAAATCAGGTAAATCAGGTAAATCAGGTAAATCAACTCCACAGTATGAACACTAGAATAACCCTTATTTAAATCATTAGGTCCTAAAAGTTGTAAAACGCACTAATAGCCGAATCCAGAGTTATTTCCCTTACTCCGTTCATGTGAATGAGACCCAGACCGTGACGACAGCTTGACTTTGTGACCCCGTGACCAAGGCCATGTGACCGAGCGGACGCTACTGCGCCTGCTCGGTGGGCCCAATGGATGTCGGATCAATCGTCGGAAGATCCGGGTACTTTTCCAGCTGGAAGTCGAGGAATGTTGGCATCATGCACCACTGAGCAACTTTCATAGGAATGAAGTTCTCTGTAAGATTAGATTTGTTTTTGTAAAAATGTATTTTATACATATTGTATTCTGCTCCTTAAGTTAGATCTGGAACTATATAATTTGGCGCACCTTACTTGCTTGTAAGGTGAGTGATGATTAAGATTGGCGGAGTGATATGACGTAAGAAGTGATGTGCCACCTTTTTGGTTATGGGTGTTCAATTGTCCTACGCTTGAGTTGAGATATTAAAGTGGATCCTGTTTCACAGACGAAGCTCTCCCCGTGCTCTTGCTTTACCCACAGCCCTACAGTAGTTTAATTAAGTAACAAGTAAGTTTATAGTTAAGGCAACGAGAAGCCTGCCTTACACATCCATGGAGTAGACGAGCAGGAAGTGGGACATAAAACAGTACTGTGGTTACGGTGAGGAAATAATATCTCACACCTCCTCTGGGAGAGCCAAACTGAATCGCCTTATCATTCAGGGGATGTAAAGCGTCACGCTGGGTGTTGTGTTGCGTCGGTGGCTTCCAACACCAACCTTTGCGCCTGTTGCAGGATCTCAGAATAGCCGATGGCACACAGTTCATGTTAATAAACTGTGGGAAGCATGGGGAGGCAGTGGAAGCAAAGCAGTGGGACGTTCGAGTACTGCTATGCTGAGCGTCAGCGTTTAAATATGGAGCGGTGGTAACCGCCAAGTGTGTCGTGCACGCTGCCCTTCAAAGCCAAAAAGCAGCAACTGTTTTGTAGTGACACTAGAAACAGAAATAGATCAAAGTTTATCTTCTACTCTGACAGCATTGAAGCGGATACAATATACTGGTTAATCATGCCCTTTGACCTTTCAAACCTTTCAAACACAAAAACTCCTTTTCCCCTCTACCTATGTGTTTCACGTGTACTATATGTCTGTGTGTGGTCTGAGCGAGATAGCAGGTGCTCAGATGAAATTCTAAATGAGAGTCAAGAGGCTTAGAGGATTACAGAGTTGTATTGTCTTTACACAAAAAGTAACACTTATATTTGATCAGCAGACCTTAAAGAAAGGAACTGAGGGACTGTAAAGGTAACCTGGTGGTTCATATTACACAGACCTGCACTGTCCAACAAGTACAGGCACACACACACACACACTCTGTACACATACACACAATGTATTTATGTGATCTAGATACATTTTGGTTTTGGTTGGAAGATATGAGACGGCCAGCAAGTCAGATAAGGATACACCAGCATTTATCTCCCCTCGCTACCCAAAAACATGTGTATACATCTAGTATAAGAACAAAAGGATGTGTGTGTCTTGGCTGAAATGAACACTGAAATGATAAGTCGATCAACATAAAATGAATCAACAACAATTTTGATAACCAATGAATCATTTATGTCGTATCAAGCTTCTCAAAAGGGACAATTTGCTCTTAATTTCTGTTTTATATCCTCATATTGACTATACCTTTGGTTTTAAGACTGTCTGTAAGACAAAACAAGTAATTTGAAGTCATCACCTTGAGAACATTTTTCATTTTATATATCAAACAATTCAATTAGAAAATAATCAAGAGATGATTTAATAATGACAATAGTCATTAGTTGCTGCCCTACTTGGTTCACCGGCTGAAAATCATACGCTGACCTTAATTTTTAAAACACAGCTAACAAAAACACATTCACACCTCGCTTGTGTTTGTGCAGGCATGCTTATGCTTTTGTGTGTGTGTGTGTGTATGTGTGTGTGTGTGAGAGGGAGTGTGTCAGACTCACTACCCCCTCTCCACTCTCCCTTTATGGTGAGGAGATTAGGTAGTTAATCCTGTAGATCTCAGAGAAAAAGCCACTCCTGATGCCACAATGGATTTCACTCAGTCCACCAGAGAGAGGACAGACCTGCTGCCGATACGCATCTCGACCTCTGACAGAAACAGGACACACACACACACACACACATACGCACACACACACACAGAGGCAGAGCGCTTCACCAAGGACAGGATATTATATTACATATGTATTAGATGCAGGCTATAAATAACCCAACAACCATATTGAACTAATATTATGAAACTGTCACATCTTTTTCCAACTCTTAATACTTACTATATACTGTATGTAATACATGTAATACTTACTCTTTACTGTATGTAATACATGTAATACTAACTATATACTGTATGTAAAACATGGAACACTTACTCCATACTGCATGTAATACATGTAATACTTACTCTATACTGTATGTAATACATGTAATACTTACTATACACTGTATGTAATACATGGAATACTTACTCCATACTGCATGTAATACATGTAATACTTACTACATATATAGTAAAACCAGTATTCCACACCCAAAAGTCTCTCGGGCTGCTTAACAAAGGCCATTATTATTGTACCGTTTCAGCTCTTCTTCACTCTCCAAGACAGCACATGCCGTCCTGGATACTGATTGACTAATGTATTGATTGAGTCATTACAGAAGGATGAACAACCTTGTCCCCTAGTCTTATCCTCTAAGTCACTGATCACTTCTAATGGACCACCTGTCACCATGCATGACTGCAAATATAACTGTAAACATTTTTGAGCACTATAGTACTGTGAATCCGAGATGACTCAAGTTTAAAGACATTACAAATGCAGCTCTAGAAGTGCTGTTCTGCAGCTGACCCTGACCTTTGACCTTTCCAGAAATGGCAGGCAGAAAAAGAGTTTTCCCTTCAATAAAGTGTCATGCTTTTATTTGTTAGAAAAGGCTTTATTGAGACTTTACAGACACTTAAAGATTTATTTGTGTCTTTGGATGAGGTAGCATATCAACATTAACGGCAGTCTGTCATGATTTTACTACTTTCCCAGAAAGGTCCTATTGATTATCTACACCCCTTCACCTCTCTGTGTCTCTTTTTACAAGAAGGAACCCCCCCACATCCCCTCCATGCTTGTTTCTCAGGATGTGTGTGCAGTCAAGCTCTCCCACTCATGCTCCCACTACTTCCAGCACTCTCTTCCCTGTCTGTGGTTCAACCCCACAATCTGTGGACTGCCGCCATGTTCTTAAAGGGGCTGCGTCAAGCAGCACGTTGAGAAACATTAAACCCGCATATAAAAAAATTCTGATTTCAAAATAAAACATAAACTCAAAATGAAACATCTACATGCCATTTATCAAAAGTGTATTGAACATTTTGGAATAAATTGCAATTTCATTTTTAAAATCTATTATGTCTTTCTTTATGTTATGGGTAGTTATTAGGTCCACCTCGACCAGCTACAACATTAAAGTACAGCTTACATGTTAATACATCAATAATAATGATTCAATAATATAACAATGTAACACCAACAGGGGCCATTCTGCACACTTTTGATACTTTAAGTATTTTTTGTTACTAATACTTACCTTTACTTAATTAGAACTTTGAATGTAGGACTTTTATTTGTAATGGTGTAACGACCTGGCTCTTGAGCCATGACAAATATGGGAGATGTCAATTGTTTAACAAAAGTAATTTATAAAAAAAAAGCAAATTAATTAAAGGCATAACTGAACAAGGCTTGGAGTGTGAGTGTTATTAAAATCAGTAATGTGAGGTGTGCATGTGGAATTGAGGCGGTGTAAGGTGCACAAAAGTAAGCTGAGGTAAGCTGCCGTCCTCACACGACTGTGACTGTAGCATGTGACTGTGTGCTTTCAATTAAGCAAATGATCTGAATACTTCCTCAATCACATGAGAGCCAAGTATTTCTCACTTTGCTTGTTTGAAACTCTTTGTCAGGATAAAGGATATATCAAATAGAGAATGCTGATATAAGATAATCAGAATCAGAATCAGAATCAGAATCGTATTTATTGCCAGGTGTAAGAGGTATACACTAGGAATTTGCTTTGGTTATGTTGGTGCAAGTCAAAACAGTATAATAACAGAAGAATATATAAACGCTAGAATAAAATAAGAATAAAAAATTGAAATTCTACTAAAATACAATATACAAAATAAGTTATAAACAAAAATAAACATGATAAAAAATAATGTGATCATTTGATGAATGTAACAGTGGAATATTCTCAATAATTGCTTGTTTAACTTTGAGGTTGCAGAGTTGCAACCCTATTTCCCCCCTCTGATGTATACATGCACACATATAACTGTTATGTGTTCAGTCATTCATATTTTATAAATAATTAAAATATATAATTTATACTGGGGATGGGGGTAACATTTTATTTTTGTCCCCCCACTTTTATAACAGAACTATGGATTATAATAATAATAATAATAATAATAATTTATATAGCACCTTTCAAAACATAGTTACAAAGTGCTTAACAATAAAAACAGAACACATTTAAAACACAATAGGATAATGAAATGTACTAAAAGCCCATAACTAAACACATAAAAACCCCAAACAGTAAAACGACTAAAGCAAATTCTAAAAAAAGTGAGTTTTTATAAGTAAAGTAAAAGTAAAAAGAAATGCGCATACTGAGTTTTATTTTCTAAAGCCATAACCGGAAGTCCCGTGTCTGTTTCCGGTCCTAGCTTGTCGTTAGTGTTCAGAGCGGCAGGATGACAGCTGAACGACTCGTAAAGGTACAGCGACGCAGTCGGTAACGTTAACAATCATCACAAACTCCCGGTTTAAAGAGAAGGACCGACAGCTTTCACCGTGTGGCGCGTTTTTCTACCAACCGGCGGAAGTGTTTGAGTTTATAACAGGACGGTAACCGGTAACCTTGCGGATATTTGTGGTTCTTTTTCACACCAAAGAGAGGAGGAAAAAGATCCGTGTCCGGATGTGCCAGCAGTGTTGTTTTTTTTTCGCATGGCGTAGGCACCTTTTCTAAAGCAGGATATTCTTCATATGTTGGAGGGTCGGAGGAGGCCCTCGGGTCGACAGCTTGCATTAAACTACACCTCCAAAAATTACCCCAATTAAGTGTGGAAATGATCAACGACATGATTGTGCAATAAGAGAGGAAGAAGAAGCGTCGTAACACGTCTCGACTACCTCTCAGTGTTGTGACTGTGGAGAGAGAGCGAAGAGAAGTCACCGGGAATACGTTGTGTTTTTGTTTCCTGCTGCTCGTAAACCCCAACAAACGACGTCTGTTTGAGCTCTTACAAGAGACACGAAAAGAGGGGATATTAGTGTCCTTGTCTTGTGTTGTGTGAGTGAGTGTGAACCCCTGCGAGGACCGGGAAAACCTTCACGATGACGGGCAGCAGCAGCACCCCAGCGGACATGGTGAGAGAATTTCACACTTACCCATTTACATCCATCTATTTCCTCAGGGTTTTGACCAAAAAGACTGTTCTTAAAGGCTGCTACTTCTGTTTTATTAATTTCACCCCAGTGGAAAATGGTGAGAGAATTTCACACTTACCCTGTAAATGAGTAATTTCGCACTTACCCATTTACATCCATCTATTTCCTCAGGGTTTTTGACCAAAAAAGAGCATTGTTTAAGAGTGTTCTTAAAGGCTGCTACTTCTGGTTTTATTAATTTCACCCCAGCGGACATGGTGAGAGAATTTCACACTTAAACCATTTACATCCACCTATTTCCTCAGGGGTTTTGACCAAAAAAAGAGCATTGTTTAAGAGTCTTCTTAAAGGCTGCTACTTCTGGTTTTATTAATTTCGCCCCAGCGGACATGGTGAGAGAATTTCACACTTTCACCCATTTACATCCATCATTCTGGGTTTTTGACCAAAAAAAGAGCATCGTTTAAGAGTGTTCTTAAATACTGCTACTATTGGTTTTATTCATTTGATTTGAGAACATCGCTGTATAGGCCCAGTATGACATTTTGATTATGAAATAGATGGCAAAACATAAAGAAGAGTTTCATACTATAGAGAAAACAATGGGAGCCAATGGCTGCCTGGAACTATAGGAAAAATGCATAAAAAAATGTATTTTGAAAATTGCTGGCAAACATGTAAAGGTATGCAAGAGTTAAAGTTAAGGAGGTAAAACTTGATCAGAATAAAGTTAATCTGGCACAGTTAACTTTCCAAGTTTCACTGGAAATCTAAAAACCCAACTTTGAAAACCACAAGGATGTCTAGTCTAATCTATTGCAAGTCTTTAACTTTAACTCATGCATTCCTTTACATTTTTGCTGACCATTTTTAAAATAGGCCTACATATTGTACAGCTTTTTGATGCATTTTTCCTATAGTTCCAGGCAGCGATTGACACCCATTGATTTCTCTATACTGTAGTATGAAACTCTATAAGCGCACTCCCGACACGTCTTTATGTTCTGCAATCCATCACAGCGAACATAAACTGCGTATTAATGTTTGTTACACATTATCGTTGCTTGGTAAAGCTGTTTATCCTCGGATGGATTTGAAAAGTTTGCACTAAATTGCCTCATGATGATAATGGATGTCTGACCAAACACTAATGCTGACTTTATGTTCTTTAAAGAACGGGGAAATGATATATCAATTGGTTAATTGGGAAAATGAATTGCCAATTCTGATGAGTGTAGTAGTGTAGTCAGTCTGAGTAGTCATTCATCAAGCAAAAATGACAAACATTCGCTGGTTCCAGCTTTTAAAATGTGAGGATTTGCTGATTTCTCTGTTGTGTATAACTGTAAATTGAAACACATTTGGGTTTCAGACGTCAGCCTGAGCTCTGGGAAATTGTGACTGGCTTCTGTCAGTATTTTCTAATATTGTATGGACTAAATGAGAAATTGGAAAATGGACAGTGTGATCAGTAATGGATGCAATAGCAAGTTGAGGAGAAGGCTAGGTGCTCTTCTGCTGGTCAGTAATTGCATTGCTGCTACAACCCCATTATGTCACACTTACTGATGTAGTGGTGCTTTAAAAGGAGGCTAAACTATGACCTTAAGTCTGTGGTCATCATCAGGTGACTTTATAAGCTTACCCTGACCCTCTCAAGACACTATCCTGTTATGACTTATCTTTCACTGGCTTAATGACTGCACTGTGGGTTATGAACATCTCATCATAAAGATTTATGTCAACATCTCGTGGGTAAGCCATTCCGCAAATTAAAAGGCGTATAAAAAGCGTTTAGCTGGGTTCACCCAGTCTCAGACGTGATACTTCCCCTCTGTCTGGCAGGTTTATGTCTGTCATCTTTGCCGCTAATGCGTGGTGGGTGGCTCTAAGAATAATTCCAGGTCTATGTATAGAAAGGATAAACCATGTAATGTGCCCCTCCACGCGGAGATCAGCTAACCCAGCTGTGCCTGTACTCCTGCCTGCGTCCAAGTTCAGCTGATCCCCTCAACAGCAGGTCCATTATGTTGTTGGGATAATACTGTGAGGAAGTTAGAGGTGAGCCGGCCTCGACGTATATGAGGTCCAGTCAAAGCTAAAGCATCTAAGTATAGCGCATCACAAGGAATTTCCCAGGATTATGGACATAATCATTAGGGCTGGGACGATACGCCATCTCCCGATTCTATACTTTCACGACACTAGGGTGCCGATTCGATATGTATTGCGATTTTTAAGTATTAGGATTCTACAAGTATTGTGATTCGATTTTACGATTTATTGTGATTTTTGTTAACTTTTTTAACACTTGACCATGGGAAAAAGTTGAATCATACACTTCTAGGGACTTTTCAATACAGTAAAATGTTTGATTTTCAGCATGTATGTAGTCAGAGATGTCCTGAGGTCATTGTCAGGCATTATTTATTAATACATTTCCTTCACAAATTAGTGGTATGTTCTTTTTAATTTATAAGGGACATATAATGTTTTATACTAGTGGAGAATATAATCAATCAATCTCATTATTAGCTCTCTCGTTTGCTCAGTCCCCTTAAAACATCCATGGTTAGCTCCATCGGGGCGGTTTGAATGCATTTAACACCCAGTATATGGGTGCTCTGCAGTTATAGCATCTGCCGATTTGACTACGGAGATGCGAGTGGTGGCTGGCTTGACCGCACGTTACCGCAATGCGATAACGTTTCCTGTCCATGACAGAGTTAGCATGCTGTTTTAGCCATGATGTCTTGCTCTGCTTTTCCTGGCAATACTTTACTCTACTGAATGTGTGGTGTTTATCACGTTGGGTTAAAATGTGAGTGTGCAGGTCGTATCCACAAAGACCCTCTGCTATTTTCTGCTTTGTCATTTCGGCTCACTGCAGCCGGCTGCGTTTTATTTTGGTGACGGATACGGAACAGATATGACATCACGTCAACTCTGGCATTAAAAATCGTAAAAAAAAAATTGGATTGTCGTGGATTGTGGACATAATCATGAGTCAAATCTCAAATTTTCTAACCAGTAGCTAATTCTAAGAAACGTTCACGGACGGTCTTGTGTTACATCACCATCTGTGTAGATGTGTGAGACTTCTTAATATGAACTTTAGTCGCAGTGTTATGGGTCAGTCCTAATAGTGTTTTTCTTGTGCAATATAAGATTATCATTCACACAGCGGACTCTGGTTGAAGCCTCCCTGCTGAAGTGTCTTTAAGCAACACACTGAATCCCTGCCAGCTGCTTTATAGCTCAGCCTTGTGCTGTGAGAATTTCCCTGAGGGGGAAGTATCACGTTATTATCGCATCATTTGTCGACAGTGTCGGCCATAAAGTTCAACGGTAAAAGTAATAATATTTTTCCAACTGCATACTCTCAGACGTTGTTTTAAATGGGTTTTATTCCTGCCAGAGCTGCTGTCTTCAGGTTCATGTTATTAACATGCCTGCAGCAGAAGCATAAAGGTCAAATCCTGCTCATTAAGTAAGATGTTTCAGGAAACCTGCAAGTGATAATCTTCAGAGCGATTGCTTCCTTCCTTTTGTGGCTTAGCTCAATCTATACATCAAACTAGCTCCTTGAGTCCCCCAAGGATATTTGGGGGAGAATATCAGCTGTCTGCATTTAACTCATCCTGTGTGGTTGAAATCAGCAGCAGATGCACCCTTCGTTCCCCCCCCCCCCCCCCCCCCCCCCCCAACTCTCAGTCTGAGGAAGGAGCAAGTGCATGCACACACACTCATAAAGGCTGTGCGGAGTGGGAGTGAGAGTGGGAGTGAGAGTAGGAGGAGAGGAGATTGCCAGCGCCAAACATTGTGGGTGAATGAATCTGAGAGAAAGAATAGGAGGAGGAATAGTCATGCCTCTTGAGAATGGAGCTTTTGATTTTTTTTCCGTCCTGAAAAGCAGGAGGGTTGGAGGGATAGGAAGAGTGAAGGATGGGGAGGGGGGCAAATTGCCTCGCTCTAAGCAGACCTCAGAAGTGCTGACAGGGCTGAAATGGTCCCCGTGGCAACAGTGGGACGCCAGGTCTGGACGCCGGTGTGAGTATGTGGAAGGATTGTGTCGGGGTGCACTGCAGGTATGTGTCTTTGTAACAATGAGCAGACGAGAGAAAGAGAGAGACAGAGTAGTACAGAAGAAGAATAAAGCACCTCATTTCAGATAAGACCCGCTGAATAAATACACAGTCCCACGGAGCAGAGAGTGAATTTCAAACATCACCGCTTACGATACGTCCCAAGCACGGCAGACAAGACCGGGAGATCCACATACACACACATACAGAGGGAAGTACATGACGGCTCCACTTTATCATAAGAGTTTATCAGTTGTATCTAACGCCTTTATTCATGTTAAGTCAATTAATCGTTTATGTCAAAGTAAAAAAGCCAAAAATGACATGGTTCCAGCTTCTCAAATGTGAATATTTGCAGGTTTTGTCTTTTTGATTCTGTCTTTTTAAATTCCACCTTTTATTTTTCTTTTTTCTTCAGGAATTTTCAGTACAAAATAGTGCAAAAATGACTTTGCTAATTCCTCCAGCCCGTTGTCCGCAATGTTTGTTTCACTAAAGTCATGTTTGATCGCTTTCTTACTCTTGTTGTTCATGAATTAAATCTGTTAGTGTGTGGTGTGCTGTTTTGGCCAAATCGTTGCTCTCCACACACTATAGGAACAAAACGGTTAAATTGAACATAACATGTCGTTATGTGTGGGGTCTCTCACATTTTTTAGTGTAGGCCAGCCTAAAAGCATTAGTAAATAATTAATGAACCATTGATAAAGCCAAAGCCCAAAGTTGGAACAGCATGGCTTCTCCTCCTGGTCGGAAGTGCTTTCTAAAGGCGTTCAGGCACACATCTGATCCTGATAAGATATGAAGAAATAAACACTGTCACCACAAGTACGCACTCATACATACTCAGTGGGAAGTATTCAAACACCCTGTCATTTGTGCATTGGTGATTATGTGTTAATTTGTGTTGGAGGTGGCAATCACAGCCCTTAATACTCACCCAGACCAAGAGGTACGATAGAACGTATTAACCCTTCAAATGTCAGGTGAAATTATATGACTTTTCTAGCACATCGTAAGGTCTTATTGACTTATTGTGTGTTGGATCATAAACTATTGATTGAGAAGGAACCAAAGCATCCCACACACTTGCTCACTTGTACTCACTGTATTAACAATACTATAATATACAAGCTGTGACCAACCAGTGATGTGAGACTAAACATCTATTCAGAATCATGCATTTTTGTATTACTGTATAATTGGGCTGTCAAAAATGGCCAAAATTGACATTTGAATATTTGTTCTAAAAAAAACCACATAGGTCTGAACAATTCAAATATCTATTCTAATTTAGAATATTTGTTGACAGCCCTACTGTATCATTATGTGGCTAAAAGTGAGTTACCTCTGCTACTCTGTGTGTGGCTAATTATAACTTTGGTGCTTTGAAAGCAGTTTATAGTTCATTGTTAAAGAGTTCCCTTGGGGCACACACAGAAAGACACACACCCACAAACACCCACAGACAAAGGAGTCAAAGGTTAGGGACGGAGGTCAGCGGTGTGTTGCCCGCGGATGAAAGAACAACGGTTGGGGAATCCTTGCTGCTGAAAACAGCACTCCCTGTCCCTCTTCCCACTCGAGCTTAGCTCAGCACTTATGATACCGAGTAGCTGGAGACGGAGAGGAGTCCGCAGGCGCTCTTCAGCCTCGGGCAGGAGCTGCTGACGGGGCTTTGATTGACACGTTCAGAGGGAGAAAGATCACTATTGAATCCTGACAGTTGGATGAAGCATGTCAGTGAATATGTGTGCGGTTGCCGATGCCTTGTGTTGCGAGTCTGAGTCACGGCTCAGTATTACATCATCTCGCCCGGGTGCTGTAGTTGACATATTGACTCTGACATTGTCACATGTAGGCCTCGGAGCGCAACGGAAAGTTCCGACAGCAGTTCTGAAGGTGCAGGAGTTGTGCTCGATTCTTCAATATTAATTTCAAGCATTTGGGGAAATTGATGACTCAGAGATGAAACGCTGACAGATTCAATACAGCAGCTAAAATAGTTGTTCTACTTAAGATGAATGATATGAACACTTCATAGTATTACTGTACACTGAGTTGGTTAATAGTAATAGAGAAATGAATGGCTGTTTAACATCATATTTTGATTGGCCGTGAGTCTGTGCTGTCTCATTTTGTATTTGTATTGGCAGTTTGCTGGTATTAGCAAGCAATAGCATTTTGTCAATGTGTATGTCCAGCAGCCCTCTGTAGAATGAATTCAATTGTATTGATGCATGTCTGCAACACCAACAGGAAGTCCTATTGGAAACCTCTCATCCATTGATCGCTTATATAACTGTATGTTTGCTGTGAATTCTTCAGTGTGGCATGTGCATGTGCATCCTATGTGAGGTCCTCTATGAATAATGACACCTGCTGTACATACTGTCAACACTCCTGCTTTCCCTTTTTTTCAATCTTTCATGTCTGTTCCAGCTGATCAGTTATTTATAATATGCTCTATAGCTCCATGCTCCCTCTGTGGGAGTCATATGGTGGTGAAAATTGTTATGTCCGAAATATAAAAGTTTCAGGAGGCTTTAAATATGACCTGTCTTGTAACTTGGAAGCTATGAATTTTTTATTTTCTGAACCTGCGCAGTGCATAAACATGCACTTGTATTAAGGCCTAGAGACACCAAACCGACATCAGAGATGTAGCGGCAACAAAGGCCGCCTGTTGTGTCGCCTTGGCCAAAAAATTGCACTCGAACACACAGAAAAGACTACAGCCAACGGCCAACTAACACGTACGTCCTGCGCCTGCGTGAGATGAAATAACTCTTCATACCAGCAGCTAGCAGTAGTCCATATTCGTCATTCAAAAAGGGAAACCAGAAGACCGAGGACGGCGGATATACAAGCTGTTATGATACGAACATGAAATAAAGCAGCGTTTGCTGACCATTTTCACAGCACTCTCACTCACCACTTAGCTTCATTCCATATGGCCATGTCGTGGTGAAAATATCCGTGTATTGGAATGATCAGATGAGATGATGAAGAAAAATGAGAAGAGACTTTTGTGTTTTTCTTCTTGACTTTATTCGTTGGCTTGTTTTCCTCACTTCTCTTTCTCTTCTTGTGCACTGATTCGCTTAAGCTGAGCAGCCAATCGGAGTGATTTCTCTCACCAATGGGTTCCGCCACCGATTCAAAATGCTGAATCGGCCAAAAAAATTTAATCATAGTAGAGCTAGGCTACTACACTGTGTAGCCTGACCTGGTTGCTTTTGCACTCCTGTACCCAAAATTCATGTTTCCCTTAATAGTCTGCAAGCTCCCACACACACTCCCAGACATTAACTCCACATATCATAATTTCGACTAGAGACACATTTCACAAAGCAAACTTTAATAACCACCCAGATTAAATCTGCAGGATGAAGCTAGATATTAGATTTCACTCAGCAGGCTTGAAAGTGGGACCCTATCTCCTTTGTTGTTGGTTTGTATTTCTGATCAGCTCAGCTAGAAGACTGAATAGTTCTGTGAGTAACCCAGAGGGTTTCTAAGAAAGAAAAAAAAGTCAGTGTGTGCGTGTTGGGATAAGGGCTTATTCTGCTGGAAAATCCCTCTCTCTTTTCAGCAGTCAGTGTTGGCAGGTATGGCTCTGCTCAGGCTGAGGAATGTGTTGAACTACTTCACTGTTTAGGGGGCTCCCGGGGTCCCGGTTCAAGAGTAAACTTCTGATCTACACAATTGATTCTGGTCCTGATCTCTCTTGACAATGAATAGGCACTTGTTTTCACTTGTATGCTGCCATGTCTTCATGTCCTTGAACATTAATATCGTAGGAGCAAAAATAGCGACGTAATGTACACCAAATTCACAGTGCTAATTACCTACTTCCTAAGCATTGAGCACTTGCAAAACAGCTCTCTTCAGTACACCTCAGGACAGAAGTAAAGTGAGGACACTCTTAAGCTTTTACTCCAAGTGTTACAGACTCAGAGCATGACATAAATGAGTGGGTGTGAGTGCGAGCACTAACACGACAGAGTCCTAACTAGACTGTACGCCCGCAACCACTTTTCAAGTATGTTGTGAGGGTGTATTTTGTTGCATGCACACATTTGCATGGAGAAACCAGCTAAAGCACAACCTGTTCTTCCTGTTAAGTGTGACGTGTTTGCTGTCGGCTTTGCCAGTAAAGTAACACCCACTGCGGTTCACTTTGGCTCCGGAGAACAGCACAAACTACAGCTGCGTTTAAAGGACATTGTTTGCATGTAATGGTGTGTATTGTCACTGTGCCATTTGGTCCCTTATCTGAATAGCCACCAAAAAGTCGGGGGAAATTCTCTGACTTTTTGTTTATTTGTTTCAGATTGGATTCATTCATTGATCTGTTCAATTATATTTTCTGAAAATTGTGTTGAAAGCCTTCCCCATAATGGCAGGGACACATTACATTGTATATAGTCACAGTTACTACAAGGAACTTTCATTTTTGTGTTGATTTTGGCGGTCCCTGTGGACAAAAGCGGTAGCGTTTCCGAGCACCAGAGTCCCTTTAGAAAACCTCTCATTTTACTGCAGCAGGGTCTGACAGTCAGCCCCACGCCATCCTGGTTCTGGTTCTCCCGTGCCTCCCTTCCGTCCAGTGGGCCCAGCAATACGGCCTGGGTGTTCAGCAGCGAGGTGTCGGTGTTGGCTCCCACCGGAGAGTTTCTGGTGAATCTGCTTGATTTCGTCTGATTTCGTTCCTTTATTTATATTATCTCTGCTTCGTGTCGCCCCAAGTATGGTGAAGTATTTTTATTTTTGTCAAGCTTGTCTAACCTAGCAACAGTAACTAAGGGGGGCAGTATTTAGGATTGGTCAATTGTCTTTTTGCTTTTGTCTTTAAGTTTTGTTTTTGTGTAAATGTAGAATGTAAACTCCTCCTCAAGTTAAACCAAATGAGCAAAACAACAACCTTTTGGTTAACAGAAAAAGGAGAAGATGAGTTCCTGATACTAAAGAAATGAGATTCATAGCATGCTGTGGGCTGGCTGAATTGAGAAACTGAAAGGAGGAAGAGGAACTTGAGTTGAGAAAGTGTCGTAGGGTGACACGCAGAGAGGAAGATGAACAGCCCAATAAAATCTAATTTTACTGGACTTTACTTTATAAAGATCTCATTCACTAAAAGCAACAGTGTGGAAAACCGTTTGCTCATTTGTATAATTTCTCATATCAGCATGAGGCAGTTGTGTGAAGGGGCATCTTCGCCTCATTAAATATTCTACTCAGACATTTTTGGCCAATCGGTAATGTGAACTAATGTGACTCATTAATGGAGACTGGGAGTTTCTATATGTGTTCCTTTTTAGATAATACGCTTCTAATGGAAATCCTGCATAAATAACGTGCTCAATCAATGTTCTCAGTGCATGCACTGTATTGATTTCAGTTTTACACTGGGCATTCACTTCATTGACAAACTCAGGCATCTTGATACAGTCTTATTGTCATTCAAGGGACGTTACAGGAGGAGGACTTTCCATAAGCTGTCATTTTCCTACGTGTAATTTAAATAAATGTAAAACAAAAGCTCTCAAGTGAAAAAACACACACACTGTATTTCTCTGCAAGTCTAAATGTTGAGTAGAAATAGAGTGTGTGTGTGTAGGAGAAATAAGGGATGGGGAGGGGTAGTGTTTGACTAGCTCAATAAAAGGAGCCTTTCAGCTGCGCTGGAAACAATTTCCAGCTGAGGGGACATTTATATTAAAGCTTTGCCTTTGCCAGCACAGACTGTTTGTGTGTGTGTGTGTGTGTGTGTGCGTCAGAGCAGCTAGCTAGCAAGAATCAACTGTCCTTCTTCCTGATACATTTTTGGGACAGGCTGCAATTTCTAAATCAGTGCTTAAATTTGTCCCGATATTCGAAACGTCCTGTGCCAACGCGGTCAGACAGACAATACATACTGAGGGAATTAGGGGGTCCGTGATGGGACTGTTCGAGTCCCAGACAGGGCAGACATTAGCCACGGAGCAGTCATCCAAAGGTCAAGCCTCATTGACAGGATCAGCTGGCCTCCAGTCCTCACACATATGCCTTTAACCCTGACTTTTACTCCGCTGGGGTTGTCAATTAGAGAATTACTTTCATATGCTTTCAAAATGTAAATGGTCCAACAAGCTTTGGTACTTGAACCCAACTCGGTAAAATATGGCATATTTGACTGTCTTCATGTTATCATAGTTTATAGGGGCTGCAACCATAGACTGTATATAAGAAGTGGCAGTAGCCACCGTGATGTCACCCATTGGTTTGTGGACTGCCGTTTTGAAACCTCGAGTTCAGCATTTTGGCCGTCGCCATCTCGGTATTTGGCCGTCGCCATGTTGGTCTTTTGCAGCCAGAAGTGACACGAGAGGCGGGAGCTAACCGAACACTGAATAAGATGTTTTCAGGCAACCAAAAAGGTTATAAATTAACTTTCACAAACTAAAAACACACTGTTAAAGTTAAACTTGTGAGACGAAAACATGGACAACTCCCCTGCTAAGCCACGGAGTGAGAATAGCGCTTAAACAGTCAGGGGCAAGCAAGAGACAGGAACATGGCTTGTGTCTTGCGGGGTTGTAGCGTTTATTCACCGACAGCCTAAACTGTACACACACTGCACTGCGACGTACACAACTACAACGTTACTGCCGTACTCGCCGTCAATCCGTCACACACACACACACACACTCCCTCGCTCTCTCTGTCTCTCTGTCTCAACTCTCTTAAGTTAATCACACAACCTACGCACAAGTTTTACCTTAAAAAGGAGTTAACTACTTTGGTAACACATTTTATTTAAAGAAACATCCTTACAATACATAATTCCCTGATGGTTAGGCCTGGCGGGGAGTCAACTTAGGCCCGGCGGGCATTATAAAACAAGCGAAAAGCAGGGAATGATTGAATTATAGGAGCAGGAGCCAGACAATGTTTGGCAGTTTTTGCTTGATACATGAATGAAATGATGAATCAAGTATCAAAATTCATGGGTATTGTAATATTCAGAGCCGTCCTCCATGCCAAAACGACAGGTCAAAACCTGATTCCTCAGTAAAACACAATTATATATTATTATGACACTAATAATCCTGCTAATTTGCCATATTGTTGTTATATCTAAACCTTTTGTCTGTCTCAACCACTTAAAATCCTTTTCTCTTCAGTGTAAATGCACTAGTCTTTGGTGTCCTTGCACTAAACTTACAGACTCCTGTGTATTTATTGTACACTGGATAGTGATTCTGATCTTAACGCTGAAAGATTGCCATGTTAAATATTGATCAGGGTGTAACAGTGCATTGTTTGTGTACTGCGGGCATATTTGAACTTGAGCTGTAATGGCAAGAGTGAAAGACAATTGGTAGGAAATGGGATGACGTGATGTCAGAGGAAACAATAGGGAGACGGAAGCATCTTTTTTTGGATTTTATGATATTCACACAGACATCCACAGAGAGAAATATGTCAGTGTTAAAGTCAGAGAAGAGTTAAAGATAGAGGAGACAGCCAGAGACAGGAAGGAGGGTGTGTGTGTGTGTGTGTGTGAATGAATGATAGAGAGAAAAAGCGAGAATGGAGAGAGGGTATATTTGGCCTTCATGCTGTCTTGCACAAATTTGTCATTGCATGTTGGATGCTATGGAGCACTCCGACTATGAATATCTCTAATGATCCCAGCAGGGGTTGTGTTTCATGTGTGTATTTTTCATGTGTGTGTGTGAGCTAGCAGTAATGAAGCATTGGACCTTGCACTAGAATGATTGAGGGCTTTTCAACTACTTTTTTGTTCTCAGTTTCTTGTAATGAGGAAGCATTGGTTTACCTTTAGGGAAGCAGCAGAACTTTGACTCACACAGATATCGACCTACTTTTTAGTTTAATTACACATTTTTTGTGAAGTGGTTTCTCTGTGCCATTTGGCTAAACATACCAGCAAAACAGCTCTTAAATCGGTATTCTAGGCGAGCTGGTTTTAAAGCTTGGATGTTTGTGTGTGTGTGAATATGGCCGGCACGTAAGTTTGGCTGGCTTCCATTTAGCTCGGCACAGAACAGCTCAGTCAGCTGATCGTGGTACAGTTACAGTTCATAGTACAGTGTGGTTAAAGGCAACCATTACAGCCCAGAGATGGCAGGTACTGTAATCCTGTTTAATGTTTAATCTAAATGTCACCGTGTTGAATAAACAGGGCTTATATCTGTGAAGCCATTCATTCTCAAAGTGGTTTTAACCTTCAAGCTATACCTCTGCATGCACTTTTGTTGTGAACTCGGGTGGATATATGAGGAGTAAATTCTTTATTATACCATCTATCATGGCTGTAAACATCTTAATTATGGTCACGCAACAGGCAGCACAACTTCCCCCTTAACAGCACCCCGCGGCTGATTATGTCATCTGTAGTCATTTTTTTTGCCTTGGGGTGTAACAATGTTTGTCAAAGATCTTGATTGGGTCCCCAGGCGCCACCCTCCTCCACCTCCTCCTCGCCCTCGCTGCCCCGTTCCTTCCTGTTGTTGCTTGTGTAAGCTGTTGCCTCCACTGTCTCCCCACTGAGGCTGTCTTTTTTTTTTTCCTGTTACGCACAACATGATCATAAGCAGTGGCTCAGATCTCTAACCAGACAACAATGAAAAAAAAGGAAGAAAGGAAACCTCTTTAGATGAATATCTTACATACTGTAAAACACAGACAGTCGCACGCTATGTTTGTGTCTGTTGTGATAATTTATTCAATTAATTTCACATTATTTTTTACTTAAATGTGAATGTAGAACCAGGGCATCCTGTGGGCTTGTTAGTGGATTCTCTGTTGATTTAACTCTGCTAATTATTGAGGCATATTAAAACATAATTTTGCAAGTCAAGAAAGCGGCAGTTTGTCGTAGTATCATTTAGTTTTGTCTGAAACCGCTCAGTGAACTACATCTCTCGTCTCGTTCTATGTACGTCACCAACACTAGCCGGCTGGCTAACTCAGCTATGTTCTACGCACTAATGAAATGATATCTTACCTGATGTGTTTTATCCAGCGACTCCTGCTCTTTTTATCAACCGGGGAAGAGAAAGAACGAGCGAGACCTGTTACGTCACTTGGGTCACCTTTGGGTGTGTCGTCTTTCTAATTACGTATTTTCACAGTCTTATACTTTCAACAGTTTTACAACAAACTGCGACTTTCTTGACATTTCTTGACTTTTAAATTGACAAACATCATATGAGTGATTCATGGCGCAATTGAAACCGGATCAAAAAAAAATATTTGTCTCTCTTGTGGGTCCCATAGTGGTCCATGGGAAGGAGTGGGACTTTGCCTCTCTATGCCAACAACATCCCAAACAACCTCAAAAGTGTCATTATAGTATTAAATAAACATGATCGACTGTGATATTCCTAAACTGACAGCCAGCCACCAGGGGGCGATCCAGATGTTTTCGCTTCACTTTTGCCCGTGCAGCCTATGAAAAACTTTCCCGAATGTTGCGGCTGCAGTCCCGAGTAGAAGAGTAATATACTGTATATCTCTCGTTTTGCCCATCAAAACTAAAATGCACTGAATTCAGGTGAGGAAGAACCTTATTTTAAGTCTTATTTTGATGCAAAGATATGTACATTAGCAGAAAAGTAGCACAACATGGAAGTGAAAGCAGCACTCTGTTTATTTAAATTTGAAAGTGCAATACAAATAGTTTGACCCTAAAAATCAATGAATAGTCGTGATAATAAATATTCGTGATCTCAATATTGATCAAATAATCGTGATATATCATTTTGGCCATAATGGTGCAGCCATAATGTGTATGTGTGGGTGTGTGGTAATAATACCCCTGGTTGTTTCTGTCCAGTGCCATCTGGTAAATTCCAGCACAGAGGGCATTTTAGCTTGCCAGCAGTCTCTATCTATGTGTCACACACACACACACACATTCACATGTAGACGCACATTTTCTCTGCCACACACATATGACATCATGTGAGTTGTGACTGCAGGGCAGTGCTCTTTTCTGGGGGAGAAAAAGAAAATGCAGTGTTGTGGATGTAACGGCTGTCTCCCAGCCATTCCTCCTCTCTACTCTCCGTTCTCTCTCTCTCTCTCACACGTTACATCAGTTTCTCCTTTAAATGTAGAGCTGCTAAGCCTTTTATAGTATCTGAGGAATGGGACAAAGATAGTAATAGGAAGGGAATGAGTTTTGGAACCTCAATGTGCGCAGCAATGTGCGCAGCAATGTGCTGCGCTTCGTCAACGGGGTGAAAAACCATCTGCAAAAAAACAACAACTTGTCAGGAGTTGAGATACAGAATTGGGTTTACCGGCCAACCATTCACTTTGAAATAATGGATTTTGTCTTGAGAGGCTTTCTCAACTCACAGTCCTTCATTTCAGGCTGAAAACACAACACTAAATTCTCACCTGCCGGCAGCAGTATTATACACAGGATCATGACAGACAATTGATGATTGAAAATATGTTACTGGGCTGAGTTGCATTTATCTGTCTCCATCGAAACCTTCAACATTAAACACCTGCGTAGACAGAGAGGAAAGCCAGCAAATGTCTGTTGTTTTTAGAGCTTGCAACTCATGATTAATCTCATTGTTGATAAATCTGATGACAATGAAAAATGTCCATCAACACTTCCCAGAGCACACGGTGACATCTCCAGATTACTCATTTGGTCCGACCAACAGTCCAAATCTCAAATATATTCAATATAAAATTTTATAAAACAGAGTAAAGCAACACATTTTAGAAGCTGGAACCAGTGAGTGATTTTAATAAATGTCTGAAACCGACTAATCAACTATCAGAATTGTTTTCTGTCAATCGATTTTGGTTCATTACTAATCATGATTATTTTTTAAATTTCATGGGAGCCAGCTGTGAATGTAAAAATGCATACAATTAATGAATGTGTAAAGAAAAAAATGATGTTAGATGCACACATGAAAAGCAGGGAAGCGTGCTTAGAAACAACAATCCTGACTGCAGGGCATCAGCTACACACCGCTGGGGAGACCACCTAGGAAAGAGGACGGAGGGGGGTTGGGGAGTAGTACTGTATGTAGTTCCCTTGGTAGGGGGAGAACAGCATGGGGATGTTTTACTTTACTCCAGGGCTTTCACATAACAGGAGGGTCAAGAAAACACGGGGGAGGAAGTCACATTGGTGAGACAACCTGTGATGGAAGTGAGGGAGAGTGAGAGGAGGAGGAGGAGGAGGAGGAGGAGGAGGGAGCAGACAGGGCTGCTGCAGAGCAAATGGTAGGACGGAGGAAGTAAAGGACAGGAGGTCCTTTAATCACAGCCTTGATCAGGGATCATCAACCCTCTGTGTGGTCCCCTTCACACCAGCAGCATGCCGACATGTTGGCCTTTGGGTTTGTGTCTGGCTTTTTTTCCCCCAGAACTTGAACAGACAGAATAAAGACGAGGGTGCTGAACAAATAATGTCTATTTTGGTGAACAGAACTGTACCAAAATGCAGACAAATCAAAATCCTATGCTAGCCCAGCAACCTGGGTTTGAACCCAACTTGCGGCCCTTAGCTCCATGTTGTCCCCTCTCTCTCTCTCCCCCTTTCCTGTTAAGTATTTTATTGTATTTTTTAGAGCTGCAACGATTAGTCGATAATTTGTCAACTATGAAATTAATCGTCTACTATTTTGATAATCGATTAATCGGTTTGAGTAATCTTTTAAGAAACAAAAAAAAGTCTAAATTCTCTGATTCCAGCTTCTTAAATGTGAATATTTTCTGGTTTCTTTACTCCTCTATGACAGTAAACTGAATATCTTTGAGTTGTGGACAAAACAAGACATTTGAGAACGTCATCTTGGGCTTTGGGAAACACTGATCGACATTTTTCTGAATGTTTTTCTGACATTTTATAGACCAAACAACAAATCGATTAATCAAGAAAATAATCAACAGATTAATCAACAATGAAAATAATCGTTATATCTTTATGATAATGTTATTCTAAAGTAGTTTTGTATGAACATGCATCTCAAAATAACATTGTACTATCAACCCTTTTTTGCTGAACAATGAACAGGTTCTTGTATTTCCTCATTTCCCTCTGCTTCCCAGCCAACAATCAGTTGTACCTCCATTTGCCACTTAGACCTGACGTAACTGTTCATCGTGCTCATGAATTAGAGCAGGGTACATTTTTGGTACAGAGGACATCATGTAACGCTGCATTGTGCTGTTAAACGAGTTCCAAACTGAAAATCTGGCTTGGATGTCAGGAGAAAAATGAGATAAGAAGACGTGCTAGGAAAGTAGTAGTGCCGTCACAGAGAGGGGAAGAAACGAGATGTTGTTAATATCTGGGGATATAAAAGCACACATTTTTACATTCATAGTGTTGTACACACGAGAAGTGAAATAATTGTGTAAAGAATAAAAACAGCAGCTTACTTTCTCACCTCCAAGCTGGCCAATCATTGCATAAAATAGGTGTGAATGTTGGATTATCAGTGTTGAAACGCTGGGAAAATGTGTGCTATAGAGCCTTTTTGCAGGGCCGGAAACTGTCTCGCGAAAAGTTTAAAAATAGCTGCTGCTTTCCTTTGTGTTCACACAGTTTGTATACGGAGAAGCAAGGTGATGTTAACTGATAAACCGCCACCTAAAATGGAGCAAGTGGGTTTAAATCTCCATGTTTAGCAAACATCCGCCAATCCCTTTATCGGCTCCAGAGGAGCTTTCTCTTGCTAACCTTCGGGCTTCTTTGTCAAACATCATCTCATTACCTGTATCACATTGTCAACCAGCGGTGACAACCACAGATGCAGCTTCGTGTCAACGTTATCCCGTTCCCTATTATCATCTCTTGCCTTGTGTTTAGGAGAGAGGGACAGACAGTCTAGACGCTGACGGAGGGATGAGAGGAGAATCGATTGAAGCGTACAAGAGCAATTTCACGTCTCGGCCCACAGCTTCAAAAGCAGAGCCTCAGCAGCCCCCGTCCCCCCAGCAGGCATTTTGAGTGTGCTCGCAAAATGTTTGTGTTTTGTTCATACGAGCAAATGTGTTTGTGAATGTAAAACGTAAAGTGTCGTTCATTCAGTCGCATTCACGCTTCCTCCTCTCGCCGCCTCTCTCCGACCTTCGTTGTTCCTTCTTTGAATCCTCCGTGAGTTCCCTCTCTCACTTCCTCCCTCAGTCCCACGGGCTCGCCTCCTAAAGTGTCAGCGTTTCCTCTCTCCTCCTATAGCATCAGACCTCGTCATCGCTATAATGGCGTCTGTACAGCATCAGCACTTTGGAGGTGATGTGTGTGTGATACAGGACTCTGCAAATCTCTGCTGTCTTTTTTTTCCTCCTCTAAACTGTTAAATCTCTCTGTCTGTTGGTCACTCTTTTCATGTGACTCTGTCTTGGACTGTTTTGTGTTTCCTCTCTCTCTCTCTCTCTGAAACTATTTATTGGAGTTTTGTTCTCCCTGATGAGATGAGGACAGCGGAGCCTCCCTCTAGCTGAGCTCTGATGTGGGGAGGGGAGCTATCAGTGGACATATTCAAGTGAAACCGTCATCTTTTTCTGCTAAACGACTTTCTTTCTCACTTAACCATGTTTCCATCTTTTTCTCTGTTCATTTATAAAGTGGCTTTGCTCTTCGTGTTGACTCTGGAAAGATGTGGAAAAGCTTAAGATGTTCACCTTACATGTGTTTGTGTGTGTCTTGGTGAATGGTGGCTAGTGGCGTGCGGCCTCACACTGTACCTGTGGATAGTTTTTAGACCACCCGGGCATACTGTGTTTGTGTTTTCAAGCTTCATATATAATACACTGCATGTTGTTGCTGTAAAGAAGAGCAGTAGGCACATGTCTGTGGTGGAGGTGGGCTGTACTTTTGTCTACAAATTTGGTTATGAGGTTTGCAGACGTTATGGATGCCAAAGAAAAAGACTTAAACCAGCAATTTTGTTTTTTGCCCACGTGGGGCCAGCTGAAACAAGTTGTGAACACAACGTTTACATATCATCACCTTTTAAGTTGATATTGCAAACTTGCAACAATAAAGTCAACAGCTTTATTGTAATTTGCGCGGAGAAACAAGTTGCACGGTACAATGAAATTCCTACTTTGCTGTCCTTTTATGATTTCCATTAATAAAAAAAATGCTTAAAAGATGCGTGAGGGGCCGTTCACATGACGAGTTTTTTGCGCTCTCAAATCCATCATTGTCAATGTAGATGCTCAAATGCAAGAGTGACATCGTCGGGGTGCACAAACGTTCTCAAGCGCCTATTTTTCAGGGCGGGATGGTTACACCCTGAGATAAAAATAGTGCAACTTCTGAAACTCTGCAGTGCGCACCGTATGTCATGTGACGAGGAACAACCAATCACAGCCGGCAGACATCTTTTCTTTTTACCGTAAATATCAGTCTATGGTAAATATATGGAGGAGAAGATAATCATTTTAATGCACGGCTACCCAGAGTTTTACATCTGTCCCATGGAATATTTTACTGGCTTCACCCTCTCTGCCCAAGGACGGCACAACGTTCGGTTGAAAGGTCAGCCAAACTGACCTGCAAGTTCATCATCGTCATTGCAGCACGCAGGTTTTGGTTGCTTAGTGACGGCAAGGGCGATAGAAACGCAACCTCCGAAGCACCTTGGACAAAAGGATGAAAGCAGCACGGTCGGCGTTTTCCGCGTGTTTTAGACGCGGCATGTGAACGGGCCTTAAGAGTGGAAACAGGAACACATAATAAATACTAAAGAAAGAATATCAAGACCAGTATACAGTTTAGATAGATGTATAACTGTACAAACTGTACGTCAGCGTCAGAGATTGTATCATGCACTATTTGTGTTGTTCTCTCTCCAGGTGCAAACATGAAAGCATTGAAATGTGTGCACATGCATCACTTGGCATGTCTGTGTTTAGCAGTTCACAGCAAAATGAGGAAGTTGTGGTGTGGAAGATTGTTGTGACCTCAATTGTCTGAGAACTGAGACTACTCAGATGTTCATAACGCCACACCTAACAGTCAAGCCTGTTTAATCTGGCCTGAAACAGGATTAACATTGTGTTTTTTAATGATTTATTAATGAATCCACTGACACTGTTTCAGAATCTAAATCCACGTTTGATGTTAAAGGTATGGTTTAACAATTTGGAATACGCTTTCTTTCGATTCACTTTCTTGCCGAGAGTTAGATGAGAAGATCAACATCGCTCTCATATCTAGACACTAAAGCTGCAGCCAGCAGCCGCTTAGCATAAAGACTAGAAACAGGCTCTTTATAAAGTTAAAAAACACATTTATCAGTACCTCTAAAGCTCATTAATTAACATGTTATATCCTTATGCTAGGTAGACAGTGGTATCAATCGTATCATCTAACTCAAAGGGCTGTTTCCATCAACAACTGACAGAAAGACGAGCTTAAACTCACATAGAATAGAATAGAATAGAATTAGCAATGATAGTTAGAAATAACACTGAGAGTTTATCCAGTGTCTATTGAGCAAACTGTAATGCCTACATAACTGGTTGATATGTAAATTGCATGGTTTTCTTGTAGTTCTGTTTTTTGCTGTGAAAAAGGGAAGTGAAAATGAAATATGGGCAAATGAGGAGGACATGCTTTTGTATAAATATAGGGCTGACTTCTTCTGGTTGGTTGGTTGATATTATCCGAAAGAGAGCACTCTGTCTGGACAGCTCTGTAGCTGAAGCTGCTCCAAGACTGAGCCCACGCCGCGCTATAATGTTTATAATAAAGTCAATTTTCCAAAGAAATTTCAAATGGGTTACTTGCTAATTATCACCGAATTACCATTACATTTGTGGACCTGTAATATGAATTGTTACCATAATTTTATATGCTGCAAATAGCTTTTTTTATTTTCATAATTCATTCAGGCTTAGCTCCGGTAGAATGAACTGTGGCTGATCTAATTACTCTAGAGGTAACATGCAGAACTCTAGATCTTTTCCCAATCGGCTAAACGATTAATTGAAGAGTAAAGGTAGAATTTCAGTCGACAAAGATTTTCTTTGGGTGACCACAGCCCTACAGTAGCTATCTAACACTGCAGCGTGTGATACGCTCCATCAGCACCATCTTCATCACACCTTCCACACACATGTGGTGTCCCATCGGTGTGTTGGTTGCCAGTAGGTAATGTACAGTAGAGTACTACAGTTTTGGCTCACATTTAGCATGTTAATTCATTTGTCCCCCGGGGTGTTGAACAGCCATTTTCTGAAATGTGAAGACGTAGAGTTGAGGGAGAGGCAGGAAGCAGCCATGTAAAGTAAACCAATGCGTCAACCCTCTTTGTGAAAGCTCTGATCACAGAGAGGAAGCGATAGGAGGGACGTGTGATCAAAGGCACCTACCTTGGCGTCTGTCAGGAGAGAGGAATGCAGCCCTGGGCGTGTGCACGAGTTAAGCGAGACGAGTTTTTTCAGAGAAGACACCGGGAAGGGGAGTATGACAGCATGAAAGGGAGCTCTACCTGTTTCTGGAGAGAGGAGAAGCAGCTGATGGATTAAAGGGTTATCTGTTTGTAAACGGGGGAGAAGGGAGCGATGAAGAGAGAGAGAGGACAGGGAGCAGGGAGCTGTCAGGTGCGGTGCCGGCTGGAGCGCAGGAAACTGCCTATCATGCTTGGTGACAGGAAGGAGATGGAGGGGGAAAGAGGAGCAGAGTGGTTGCATGGATTGTGATGAGGACGTCCGCATATCAAAGGATGGGTCTTTTTTGAATGACAGTATAAGGGCTTGGAGAGAGATATGAGGTATGATGGGGCAATGAGACTGATAGTTCTGAGAGCAAGGAAAAGGGAGAAGGGAATTTAGTCGCTCATTTTCTTCTGGCTCCCAAACCCCAGAGTTTAAACTGCAGCAGTGGGATAATGATGTTCATACGTAGCAGCAACGCTTTGAGGGTCAGAGTCTAAAAAAGAAGACATTCAAAATACAAAAATCCTCAACGTCAAATAATGAGTTTTCCCTAATGAGTATAACATAGATATGTATTTTTAGTGTTTGCAGAGGAGCCCGTAAGTGGAGCATTTCTTTGCAATTAAACTGCCACAGGATGTTTGCTGCTATAATGAAGGAAAGAAACCTTAATTTAACAACACTAATAGAGCTATAATGTAGCCATTAGCCGCCTCTGCCACAGGAAGTTAGCATGATGCACCAGAAAGTGCATCTTATAAAGGGCCTGTGGTGTTGGCCTTTACAATCTCTCTCTTACAGTAGATCCTTTTTAATGATTCATGGCCTTAATAGTGTCCAACAGGAAGAAGGTTTTGTGTTTTATGTCCAGCGAAGCAGGCTGCTCACTTTATACACAGTCAGGGACTGATCCCAGGCCAGCAGGATGTGGCATGTGTGTGGCTTCCCAACTAAATATTACAAGCTCATTATTATGTTTTTGACGTTAAACCTGTAATAGCTGATTTTGTTTTTGCCACTTGGGGGCAGCAGAAACAAGATGTGAACACAAAACACTGACATATCATTACCTTTTTTAAGTTGACATGGGAAATGTGCTGGCGAACAGCTGCTCATTTACACACTCAGCAGTCACGGAGCAACATTATCATTCATATGGCCCTAGGATTTCACAGAAAACATGGACGCAATCGCGTAATCTGATGATAAAAACGGAATCACCTGTAAAATGCGGAATATCGTGGAATTTTGTATGGATGAAATGTGTATACAATTTATGAAAATCAGGGTTTTTCTCAGCCATTATAAGCATTTTTTCACAGCACCTAAGTTGACTTAATGTCTGAATGTCGCTAGTTTCATGTCTGCTGTTTGGTGCTATATTGTAATAACAACTTAAAGGATGTTCCCCCAGCCTCATCCTGTATTATTATAATTATCATTATGGCTTTTGTGCTACAGGTTTTGCTATCTGGATTTCTTGAAGCCAGCCCCTCACCCCGCAGCCTCTGAAGATAAAAAGTGGTTATACTGTAGTAGAGTCAGATGATTGCTTTTAGTGTGATGTCTAGAGATATGGCCATATTATTGTTCTCTAGTGATTATTCAGGCATGGCTGCTGTGCCTGAATGAATGCAGCAGTCACACTAGCCTCGGGTCATTTGCATTTTGCATCAGACAAAAAAAAAACACAGCATCCTGTCTGCTGTTTAAGAAAAGACCAGTTGTTTGCTTGTTAGACACATGATGAAACTCAAATCATTATCAAATTAAAGCTGACATTTCACGCTTCCACCATGTAGAGGCAAAAGCAGAAGCTTCAGCAGAGTTGTAAAAAGGGAACTGTGAAATGTACAAATCTATAAAGATATGTGTGAAAAGTGAAAACAGTGTTTGCATTTGTATGAATGATCTGATATGAAGACATGAGTTTGATGTAGATTGAAATATTAATGCAACTCTTGTGTTTTTAGTGCTTTTTCATGCTGATTGGTCGTGTCTGTTGCCAAAACAAGAAGTCTGTGAATGCTTTGCTGAGCAGTGTACTGTAGTGTGAGCCCTGCTTGCCCTTTAAGCAAACACTGTTCATTTTTGTGCAATAATCAGAGCAATGATCGACTAAAAACACACGCACGGTTTGAGAGAGAATGAGGAAATCTCTACAAAAGTACAACATGTGATATCAAATACTTAAAACAAACTATCTTTCTGGTTTTCTATTGTCGTGGTTTTTGGCTGTGGAATCCATCAAATCAGTTGAATTTACTGTCCCGGAGAAAGATATGAGCAAGGACAATCTGCTCTGGCTGAAATGGTTGTTAAATCATCTCTGGACTGATGTTGCAAGAACTTTAGATGAATTGACTTTAGCTGATTTAAGAGATAGAAGAAAAGCACAGTAAGTATCGTGCGTGTGTCACATTTAACCTCCGGCTTTGAGTCTACAAGGACATCAGAGTAACGTGCATTATTCTCCCTGACAAGTGATAAAATGCTCACGTCTGTGAGGAAACTCTACTATTGATTAGTGTTTTCCCTCATGTGTTATTGCCCGCTGGTAAGTTACTGTAGCGGATCAGGTTAGAAATGTTTAATCTTAATCGCACTGAAGCATGACCGAAAAAAAAATCTGTTCCACCACAAATGTGCATATTATATTACATATACACAGAACATAGACATTAGTATTGTAATGACAACTTAAAGACGCTCTTTAAGGGGAGACACCCATCACCATGAAACTTCTCCAGTGGATTACTTACATTAAGCCTTAATTCAATTTATTATTATATTTTCTGAAATGTTGTATTTAAATATGCAAATGAGGCATTATCTTATGAATTAAGTGCTAATTTACACACATTTTCAGAACAGAAATCAGAACATTGGATAAAGCCAGGTTCAACATTTTTTATTTCATTTTGAAACAGGAAAGTTTGGTGTATGTAAGTGCTACTGAAGGGGAGATTTCTGGCTCAGAGTGAGAAAAAAAACTAATTTTGAGCATAGGGTTTTTAAAGATATGCATTGTAAAATTCCATACATTTTGCAAAACACTAATAGATATCTTCCCCACTTGATTACGTCATTAAGACAGTTATTTTTTGTATTACGTGTTTTCTGAAATGTTTTAATGCCACTTTTTGGTGAATATAGGAGAAATCTACCGATGCAAATAGACAAAGTGTAATAAAATAAACACCTAAATGTGTATTTTGGAAGTTTTCTTTCCACTAGTCTGAAAGAAGACAAGTTATGGAAGCAAAATAGTCCAAAATCTCAAAATGAAAAACGATGTCTTTGCCTAGGATGTCTCTCCTCGCCTTAACAAAAGTACCAAAGTGCCTGTAATCACACTAAAGTTATGTACATGCATAAAGACAGAACAGGACAAAACAGCACCGATGACTAACTAGCCTCCTGGTTACTACAAGTGTTGGCATGGCAACCAGCAGAACATGACTGTAGGCCTAATCGGCAATGTTTGAATAAATCCTGACGAGTCACATTGCCTGACTGGAGCTTTCTTTTTGCTTCTCTAACAGCAAAAAAAAAAAGACAATTTGTGTCAAGAACAGGAGCTTTTCTTCCTCTCAGTCAGGCACCTGTTGGAAATATTCTCACTCCGCTGCTTTCTGTCAGTTTGTTGGTCTATATACAGTATACATACATATTATTTATACATTCATTAAATGTTCTCTCTTCAACCTTTGTCCTTCATGGAAACAGCAGATCCCTCATGTTTTGCATACGGTGCGTGTTGTATAATACAAGCGGTTGGTTAAGCAGGTCAAAACAAACCATGACACACGCCATTATAGATAAGTGCCCTATAAAGATGGTGAAGTTAATAATAAACAAACTTCAGCTGGGTCAAGGTCCTCCAGTTTATTTCTAGAACTTTACTGCAGTGAAAAGGTCTGTTGCATCCCTTAGCTGGCTACAGTGACGCAGATGTTTGTGCTTAGCACATGTGGTCATGTGCCTTGACATCAAAGCTATATTTGGACAGCCTACGAACTCATCCTAACTTTGCTTTATATTAAATACAAATTGAAATAAATGGCATGCGTGAAAAGTGCATGGTATGATTTGACAGCACATAAAGAAATTACAATCGGTACAAAAGCTTAGACATAGCCTCACCAACAAGTTTCTAAAGTGAAGATTGAAGTCATACATTTCTTGGTATCCTCTGGAATAAGACAAATATCTTTCTTTGACTTGCTGAAGCTCTTTCAAACTTGCTTTGTAACTTCAATCGATCCTTCTCTGCTTTTATTGGCTGGACCGCAGTGATGAAGTTACACGATTGGTCGGCCGAGTGTTGGAGTTTCCTCATTAGCCGTTGCTCTTTCAAAATGAAAAGGCAGGAACAGTCCTTTGTTTACGTTTTCCGGGTGGCGTGTCAGCGGTGCCACTAACCTGCACGAGTGATCGCCTCGCTTGGATCGGACGCTTGATGGGCTGCCACGCGACACAAGGCACTTGGCACCGGATTGGACGAACGCTTTCCCTCATGGCAAAGATTATCAATATAATGTTCTTTGCTCATGGGCTGCTGCTCCCAGCTTTCAAACCGGAACCAGCTCGTTTGGAAACTTTCTTCTCGTATATCACGAAACTAGTTCACCGAAATGTGTTTCTGAAAACATTTTATGCAAGAAATAAGCCATGCAGCTGCTGAATCTGTCTTGATTTGGGATCGACAACACTTAGTTTAAAGGTTTCTAGGGAGTTTCCAGAGGTGGCGAGGCGCGCAGTTTCCGGACACCTCTGATTTGCGTAAAGTAGCATAGACCTCAACTTTATGCAAATGAGGAGCGGCCAACCATGTCTCTCGAATCGCTACCAGGATGCATTGCACGGCTGCTTAAACAGACAATGAATTGGAAGCGTGGAAAGGACAGAGGCTGTGGACACGTACCATTACTGGATTTAACATTATAGACGTGACCACTGACTATTTGTGTAACAATTTAGCCTCAAATTCACAGACTGACCAGACACTTTTGACTGAGTCTTGTTTTGAAGATGCTCTCCTCTGCATATACTGTAATGAACCGTATTTTCTGCTCCTTCTCAGGATGGAAGTAGTCAGCCGGTAGTCTCAGATGGTATGTTTACCTCCAGTTAGTAATGTGTTAGGTCCTGAAATAAATATTAAAGTGAAGACATTTTTAGGAAGAAAAAACTAAATTTGAGCAATTCCCTAAAATGTAATTGCAATAAATCACTACCCCGCAACACTGTGAGACTCACATACTCACCGACACACTGATACAAATCCTTGCCTTAGGCTTTGTTTCTCGTATCACACTATCAGTGCTGTTACGTAACTGCTGTCTGTGTGTATGCACACACAAAGAAAAAAACTATTTATAATATTGTATTAAATATGTAGAACTCAAAATGAGGCTATTTAACAAATCAAAAGGGTTTATCTGCCTGCGAGCTATTGTAACATCTGAGGAAGTGAAGCTGCATTCAGCCTGCTGTTCCATCACTTTACAGTGATTCTCTAAAAACACCCTTTTCTGTGTGTTTTTAATTAAAGAAAAACAATGGCTCCATGATAGAATTTGTGCGCTAATGGGGGCTAATAATTGCAGTAGCTCTTTATGTGTTTGCAAAATCACCAAGAGCTTGCAAAGCTGTTTTATTTACTCAGTTTTGGGCTAATTAAAAAAATGGGTCTTTTCAGGCTGCTCTTTTTTCTTCTTTTTTCTTTCGGTTTGTTCACAGTTTGTCCAACAAGCCGCAACATAGCCTATTATGTCTCCTATTTTGTAGCTGTTATTATTCATTTAAATTTGTTGGGCGGCCGTGCCAGAAAGGAAAGCCCCACAAGTAATTATCAATGAAATCAGCGGGCTGATAATTCATGTGTTCTCAAAGTGCTGCGTAGCTACATTCTTCCAGTTTACAGTCACATTTTCTCCAGATTTAATTGGCAAGTTAAAGCAGGCTGGCTGCTGGATCCAGCTGGCTTGTTTTAAGCGGACCCCAGTCGGGCTAATCACCGACCTCCTCCCTTTAAACTCATTCATACAGTTAGGAATCCACACTGACAGCAGCGGCTAACCTTACTGCACAGACTACATATAAAGCTGCTCTAATATATTCCCACAGGAAGGCTTCCCACTCTATAATTTGTTGACTGCTGCAGAGGGTCTAAAGAGTAGCAATACTCTTTAATGCACTTATAAACACAAGCACATATAACCACACACACATACACACACACTATTGCCTTGAGAAGGAGTTGAGAGTGGTACTCAGGGAGGAATAATTATAGATGGCATTGGATTTCCTGCTCTCCACCGTGTGCAAACAGTGTTTAGCCAAGCAGGGTTTGCTTACTTCACATGTTTACACCATGGCACTACTTGGCAGCAGGGTCACATTATTGTAGTGTGTCTGAATGTCTGCAGTGGAGGCTTGACAAGCAGGGGAGCTGTGTCACCACTTCAATACACAAGCAGCCTGCTTCTTTATTTCATTTTTTTCTCTCCCAGAAGTGGACGGGAATAGATGCTTGCTGCTGCACTGGGATGTTTCAGCATTACAAATACTTTCACATACATAGGGGAAGTGAGATGCTCACTCTCTTGCAGTTCTTCCAGCTCAGAGAGAGAGACTGCTTGTAATATGCATGAGTGACTGACTGTTTGCCTGCAGATATGTGTACGTTCTGTATATTTATGTTTATGCATGAAACACTGCTCTTCTCCCCTCCCCAATACCTGGAGCTGTTGTAGTCGTTCCAGAGAATAGATGGTAATTGAATATCTTCCTTGAGCTGGCTGTGAAACCTCATTATCAGCCCCTCTGCGGAGGAGAGTCCAGGGAGAAGGCACAGGGACCCTTGAGGAGAAGGGGGGAGGGAGAGGGAAAAGAGCAAGACAGAGTTAAGACCCTTGATTCAGTTCAAATCAGCATCACAATAAGAAGAAGGAAATGGACGGCAAAAAGCTCACCTATAGAGATACCATCCAATGACCTTTGTACCTCGCATGGAAGCATCTGCATCTATTACGTAGGTTACTCTTTCTATTTGTCAACTCTAAAAACAAAATAAATAGAGAGTGACCTGCAAGAACAGAGAAAGCAAAGAAGGATGGAGAGGGGGAGAGAAGCAAATGAAGAGATGAAAGTAGTGTGGGTTGATGATAAGAGGAGAAAGGCTGAGTTTATATCGTTTAATTGAAGCTATAGCTCAGTACCTCTTGTTATTCTGGCCTTGTACATTCCTCCACTGTACGCCGTGCAGAGCGAGAGATTGACAGAGTGGGGGAGAGAGAGACAGAGTGAAACAGACAGAGCGAGGGAGGAGGAGTAGGGGGGGATGCAGAGATTGCTGCAAGGAGAGGAAGACAATATGATGTGACACTGTAAGAAATGGGCAGGAAGGAGAAGGGAGGAGGGGTAAAGCTCTCTCGTAGGTGTTATCAGGTTAAGCCACCCACCACTGGCTGTCGCCATGGTGACACCATGGTAACGACCAGGTGTTCAACCAGGATGGAGTGAGACCTTGCTTATGCAAAGGGGCTTCCTCTGTTTCTTGTATCAGATGTCGGTTGTCTTAAAAAACTGTCAGCAGATGTGATAACTTACTCACTCACCACCAGATTCTCACTTTATGATCTGCGTCTCATCTGTGTAGTTGAAACTAGGGGTTCAATGAGTAATCGAAGTCGCCGACAAAAATTGAGGACCAAATCAGTTGCCAACAAATTTCATTATCGATTAATTGGAGACGAGGTGGTAGTGACAACACTTACTGGAGTGAAGTGAAGCGCATAAACGCGATGGCAGCAGCGATCATGACCAAAAACCCTCCTGGTTCATGACAATTGTGTCAGCAGGAAAGTTCATATTCATTCATAAGTATCCATCCTCCCTTTTGCCTCTATTGTTAGTTAGCACATGCCTAAAACAACATAAAAGATACATTTAAAAGCTGATACTCAATAAGAGCCATTGAGTAATTGTGCGATTCAAAATCAGAATAGTCGATTATTATTAGTTTCAATAATCAATAGATTATTTATTTTTTTATTATCAAAATAGTCGTTAGTTGCAGCCCTAGTTGAAGCTCAAAACCGATCTCTTAGAAGCACCTTTCCTACTCTCGTATATGAATGTTTGTGGGGTCAATGTTGAGGTCAAATGCGTCTTTTTTCGCTGTATGTGTTGTTTTGTATACATGTATGTGAGTGTATATGTCTCTTACTGTATGGCTCTTCCATTCTCAAACCTATAAGCTGATTTGATAACGTGCTTACAGAGATGTCTGTTTCAATCCGCTGGTGTTAGCTCTGTTACATCACTGCAGCCAGCTCTGTGTGCGTGTGTGTGTGTCGCTCAGCAGAGTGGGCTCTGGTGAGGCAGGGGTTGTGTATTGAGGCCTAACAGACGCTCGGCACATGGAAACACACCAGAAACAATGACACGTGCTTGTGCCATGCGTGCACTGCAGGCTAGACACACAAATATAGAAAGCAAAGTCAAACGCACACCACGGACCTTTACTCTGGCTCTTAAAGGCATACTGAACTGCTGCTAAACACACATCATGCCAGTTAAGAGATAACCTCTGATCTGCATCCTACTGCCAGGCCATCGATATGCAAATCAGTGGCTTTTAAATGCAAAGCTACACACTGTGTTCAGTGGACTTCTGGATTTGGGTGACTTTTCAACGCACATCTGGACCTCTCGTATGGTTATTTCCAGCAAAGTCACACCAATGAAATGTAAACAATGAATTTGTCTCTTTGTCTTGTTTAATTGTTCGCATTTTTAGACGAGGAGGGTAGCACAGTGAATAAAGGCGGTGACATACATATTAGGATTGCTAAATTTTGGCGAGGAAAAACTGGCATGGCCATTTTCAAAGGGGTCCCTTGACCTCTGACCTCAAGATACAGTATGTGAATGAAAATGGACATGCCTAGTTTATGATAATCACATGCAGTTTGGGGGAAAAAAACATGCAGTTTTTTGCAAGCAGTACAAATGTGTTATTTTCACCTAATCTAAAAAAAGAGTCCTATAAAATATGAAAGAGTCTTATAAAAATACTGAATCCTGTTGGACTGCTTTGAGTGTGAATAATCCAGTCCAACAGGATTCAGTACGCAGCCACAGCTAAGCTGAAGTTCATTCAGGTCCAGCTCTCACTGAAGAGTTTACAGTCCTCGTTGCCCTCGTCTCTCCAACCACCTTCAGTTTCTGATGGATGTCCATTTCTGTTTTGGTACAGGAATGTGTGAGAATTTGTTTTCTATCATGATTGGGGGGGGGTTTTGACCATATTCTACCATAGCCAGCAGGTTGTTGTCCTCTGTATTTTCTCTATCGTTCAATTTGTGTTGCAGCCCTAGTGTAAATAATCTTAAAGTCTGTCCCCACCTTATAAATCATGTAGTAGTCCCCGTAATGACATTTCCCCACCTGCTCTGGCGGTGCTGTTCAGTAGCTGAGAGGAACTCGCGCACTGTGAACAAGAGTCTCACACTATTAGTCATTTATTATTATACTTGGCTGTCACCACACACTAGTGGGATAAGCTATTTGGGGCAGGTTGCACATTTTAACAGCCTGTAGTATTCCAGCTAATTGTTCGTGTTTTGCGCCAAGTTTGTTTGTGTTGAAATTACAACGATACCAACAGTCTCATTCATAAGTGATAACAATCTAAATTTACCTTACGCCTGCAAGCCAGAGGGTTTTAATAGTGGAAATTAACCGTTAAAAATGCTTTACAAAATCAAAAAAAAAAGTAATTGAAAAATGCAGAGTATAAATGGACAAAACCAGGTAGTCGACAAAATATACATAGTGCCTCTAATGTGGAGTTAAATGAGTAAAGTCGAAGTCTCATGAGGGATATCATATAATAAAGTATATGCTCAAACTATTATACAACTCCAGATAAAAGGAATAAGGAAAAGCATCTGGCTGGTGAGCGGTAAAGAAGGTGAAAAGGTGACAAACTGCCAGAAGGGACAGAGTTGTGAACCAAAGACAAAAGAAACGGAGAGTTGAAGGGATGAGAGAAAAGTGAGGAGGAAGCTGGAGAGACAGATGGGAGATAATCCTGCGGAAGGACACTCCTCAGCTCAGGGTCTTCATATCCTTCTCCTGTTTCCTATTAAATTACTTCACTTGTGTGCTTCCTGATTCAACATATGGGAGCTTTTGTTATGTTCCATTTGATGTTTCTCACATACAGCTCTAATGTTCCTTTTTTTTAAATCTGTGTTGCAGATAAACCTGCGGCTTATTTTAGTCAGCGGGAAGACGAAAGAATTCCTCTTCTCGCCCAATGACTCGGCAGCGGACATCGCCAAACACGTCTATGACAACTGGCCGATGGGTGAGTAGCTCCGTTGAGATCACTTCAGTGATTGTTACTGGGAAGATGTAGCAGCGGTTACATCTGCATAACGTAGTCTCAAGGTAAAGCCAATAAAATCATCCTGAGGTGATTTCTTTTTCTTCACTTTGATTTATTTGTGACTCAAGTCTTTTCACTATCATTTTCACACCAGTCTCATAAGGCCTACCTTTGTGCACCATCGAATTCAAATGCCATCACACATCTTCAAAATACATTGTCACACTAAACAGTAAGGCAATTCAGGCACTCTAAAACATTAGAACAAGTTGCAACGATGAAGGAAATATTAAAAAAAACTTTATTTTAGTGGCTAAATCATTAAAAAACTGAAAATGTTTTGACTACTAGGTCTTCTTTGTCAGGGCTTTTAATATTGTCAGACTATTTGGATTGTCCAAAACTGATTCAACTGATCAGATTTTGGTATGTGGGGTTTAGGTAAACATACTTATTTTGTAAGAAGTCACATTATTATTGCATATGCACGGCTGCAGAGTGTTTGCATAAGCTGCTAATGCACTTGGAAACCAGATGATCTGACTTATCTTGGCTGTATTTTCTAGAACAAAGCTAAAGGCAGCTGAGGAGTTAAACTGTGCATCCAGAGAGCCGAGATCACATTCAACCCGGTGCTAATTACTTACATGTAGGTCCATATAGCAGTGTGGGATCTTTGGTGTAGGGTAATTAGAGTGCGCTCCTCCTTTCAGCCTGATTATCATTGCATACAGGAATGTGGGATCACAGCACAGCTTCCTCCTTTCTGTAATACACCCACTTCCTAACTGCGGCTCCACCAGTCAGTGTTAGAACTCATTTCGATGTGCCGACCTTGCAGCACCTTCAAATCTGAACACCTTTTTCCCACGGTGCTGTGAATGTAATCCAGTTTTGGAGAAGCCCACAGTGCATGAAAAACTATGAATTTATACTGATGGACTCGGGACTGAAAGGAAAAACTCAAGGAGGAATCAGTTTTGGAAGCGCCCACAGTGTTCCTCCCAGACAACAGATCTGAACCCTGTGAGACCCAGAGCAGCCGCTCAGTCAGCACCAACACCCTCCGCTTAGCTGGAGACAAACATCTGGCGGCCAGACGCTGCTGCCGTGCGACTCCCCCCCCCACTTGTTTTCTCTCTCATTTAATGCCTTCACTTTTGTCTGTAGCTCTTCCCGAGCCACACCTCGCGTTCTTCCTTTGCTTTCCTTCTTTCTCACACTCTGTAGTGCATCCCACAAAGCCCGCATATTATACATTCTGCATATAATGATCTAAGATAAAGGCCCTAAATGTCTGAAAATAGCTTCAGTGCGGTTGTGTGTGGTCTCTTTCTTTCACCATGCAATGACTGATTTCTTTTCACTACACTGTTTACAGTATTTTATATTGACGACGCAGAACAGGACTAGTTTAAAATTCAAATTCGATCCGCTGAATTTAGTCAGAGCCTCTTAACAATTAAATTCTTTGTGTCCTTTTCTATTTACTAATTACAAAACTACACACAAATTACGGAGTCTGGGAACCTTCATTAGCGATGCTCAATAACAAACTGACTTTGTTTATTCTGGTTTTTAAAGCATATTCAACCTCTGGTAGCAATAAAAAAAGATTGCGAAATGTTGTTGAACCTCCAGTTCCATTTGATCAGTGTAAGCGGATGATTATTATAACCACATTTTTGTTGTTGTGCATCATTTCTAATGCCGATAAAGCGGTTTCCACTGTATACACTGATGATATTTTATGGGAAAGAGGTCAAATAATGTGGCAATTTAGACAAAAAGAATTACAAACTTTCAATGACAATGAGGAAGAAAATAAAGATGAGATACGCAGGAACGCTCGTCTTCTGTTTTTCTCCACGTCGATGTTTCCATTTAACTCTCTCTTCCCATGTGCCTCTGCCCCTTTTTTTCTTTCAGACTGGGAGGAAGAGCAGGTCAGCAGTCCTAACATCCTGAGGCTGATCTACCAGGGCCGGTTTCTACACGGCAACGTAACACTAGGAGGTGAGAAAACACAGAAAGTACACCTCCCAAAGAAAAAAAAAAAACCCTTATGTGCTCATAGACATGCACACAAAATCACAGCAGTGTGTTGCTGGAAAGTTCTTTGCTGTTCTCATCTTTTTACCCCGAGCCGCAGAACAGAGGTACCTCAGTGCTCCGGACAAGCCTGCTTTGACGGAGAGAGGGCGGAGAGAGGAAATACAGGAAAAGAAGGGAAAGGGACTGGTCAGGAAGGGGGCAAGACTGGCGTTAGAGTAGACCTCGAGCAGCACAAAGAAGAGACGGGAAGGGAGGGGAGGGAGGGCGTGAAAATGAAAAAGAGGATGGCAGCCCACTTCACTTCTCCCTGCCTTTTAGGTTCTTTAGTCTACTTAACCCAATTTTGATTTGGCCGGTGTTTACGGCCGTCCCTAACCCTTTTACACTCATCCCATTACTGCCATCTATCTGATAATTCCCTTATCGTTGGTTTAATGTTTTTGCACGCTTTCAATCCTCTTAAAGGCCAGTCGAAACTCCCAGTGGTTTTGAAATGCAAACATAGACACCACCCACATCTTACTAAGTATATTTGTCTAATTAATAGGCTCATATAGCTCATAACATTTCATAACACTTAATATTAGACACAATCTCCTAACAAGTAACATTTCACTGAGATATAGGGACTTGTTTTTAGATAATGCAGCTTGAATATCGAATATAAGTGAAAAATACTACTTTTGAGGTCTGAGAAGTGAAGCCGATACTGAAGTGCCTTAAACTTGCATTCTTTCTAATGGCCAGCAGGGGGCGACTCCTCTGCTTGCAAAAAGAAGTCTGATTGTATAGCAGTCTATGAGAAAATGACCCTACTTCTCACTTGATTTATTACCTCAGTAAACATTGTAAACATGAGTTTATGGTCTCAATCGCTAGTTTCAAGTCTTCTTCAATATAGCATGATGTTCATTTAATAAATTATGGTCCCATTCAGCTACTTGGGGAAAAAGAGACATTTGACCATTCTTGGCCATTTCAGGCCTTTTCCTTACCTGCAAGATCTTATTATGCAACAACCTGAGTCATAGTTTATTATTTCATGAAGGATCTTAATCGTAGTTTGTAGCTCATCTCTTTCCAGCGTAGTATGATTTGTACTCTACAATCTCAGAAAGCTGTTAGATGATACTGATAGTGAATAACTTTGTAAAGACCGATATGCTGTAGCTCACTGAATAACCTTTGCATCCTGTCTAACTCTCTCCGTCTGCCTCTCTCTCTTCTTCCCCCGCTAGCTCTCAAACTGCCCTTGGGGAAGACCACAGTGATGCATTTAGTTGCCAGAGAGACTTTGCCTGAGCCAAATTCCCAAGGTAACCAGCCCTTCTTTCCTTTCAGCAGGCCTTTTCACACGCTGAACAACTTTAAACGTTCTGCTCCCGGCCATTATTTATCTCTACACATGGCTTCTGTTTTAGAAACCAGCCACTGGTGCAAATAATTGGCTCCCTAAAGTGTATCCCCAAGATACAGCATATTGTTTAGAATATATACAGCTGATATAAATCATATTAGGTGACAGGTCTCCTTTTTGTGACTGTGTAGTCATGGGGCTGATTTCAACCTAACAAATAGTCAGAGTTCAGAGGGACATCTAAGGTTGCACAAAGCTCTCCAGTTATCGACTATCCGGAATTTGCTACGCATTCTGGGTTAAATAAGTGCAAGGTAAGATAAGGTTAAATAAAGAATTAACTCTACAGAAAAAAACCTGTCTTGTGGAGTAAAAATTACAAGGCAAAGTTCAGCTATAATAAATATATATATATATATATATATATATATATATATATATATATATATAAAAAAATACTAAAATAAAATATATATGTATAGATAGTATAATATCACGTCTATCCGGTTCAATTGATTCAAATATTTAATCGCAATTAATGACATGATTGTCCATGATTAATCGTATATGCTCAAATCACAATAGAATAGAATAGAGACTTTATTGTCATTGTATTTGAAATGAACGAAAAACAGTTTAGCAGCTCTTTGCAGTAAAAGCAAACATTAAAAGCAAACATAAAAACATTCAAATCACAAAGTAGACAATTAAATGGATCATATGACAACATGGCTAACTCAAGTCCATCAGGACAGCTTGAGGTCAGAGGTCAAGGGACCCCTTTGAAAATGGGCATGACAGTTTTTCCTCACCAAAATTTAGCACAAGTTCGGAGCGTTATTTAACCTCCTTCACGACAAGCTAGTATGACATGCTTGGTACCAATGGATTCCTTAGTATTTTTAGTTTCATATGATGTCAGTATCTTCACTAGCTTTAAAACTGAGCCCGCTACAACCTCATAAAAAAAAATGTATATATATACTTTATATAGTGTGTGTGTGTGGCCTATTTATTTATTCATACATCATAACTGAACTTTGCCTTGTCATTGTTCTCCCACAACACACAGGTTGTCTTCTGGAGAAAACCGAGTTAATGTGTGTGTTTTTCAAATGGTTACTGCGGTCTGGAAAAACACATTTCTCGCTCCACAACACTGTTATTACGCCACAAATAGAGCCATGTCTTTCCTCCTTTTGTCAGTGGCAAGGAAGTGAGGATGTCAGTTGGCGTCATGACGACTAAAATAGAAACACAGCTTTTAATCCTGAGATTACCTGGAGGGTTTGTTGGTGGAGTTTTTAGTCATCAGTCTTTGTTTTTATGAAACCGCCTTAGTAACAGCGAAACTAAGTGGGTGTGTTGCTCCAGGTATCAGTGAGACATGAAATACAAACCAGGAAGTCCAGTTTTGAGTCACAGTTTGAAGGCTTATCTGACACCAAAATGCTGCACATTGATTTACGCTTCTATGAGACAGGATATTACAGCTGTTTTATCTTTCATTGCAACAATCGCGAGGTAAACCAGGCGTTTTACCAGGAATGTGTGCTTGCATGTATTTGATTGGCCAACATAAGACCTTGTCGGATGATGACCTTGTCTGACTGTCGATGATGTGTGTGTGTGTTGTCAGGTCAGAGGAATAGAGAGAAGACCGGGGAGAGTAACTGCTGTGTCATTCTGTAAATACACACCACCGCCGCCGGCCCTCCATCCTTCTCATCCGTTCTCGCATCCTGGACCTAATGAGCCTGTCCCCCTGTCCTGGAGTCTGTCCACAATGCGGATATGCATACAGACAAACACACACACACACACACACACACACACACACACACACACACACACACACACACACACACACACACACTTCTATTTTTCTTTTTTTTCCTCCCCTCTCTCTCTCTCTCTCTCTCTCTCTCTCACACACACACAGAGAAAGACATCAGGCTCGGGCTGATTCAGGACACAGAGTTGGGAGCAGGAAATTGATTAAATGATAGAGTTGATTCCTTTGTTGTACTTGATTTGTTGTCATAACTGAAAATTAGTGGAAGGAACTGGATTTGCATGTGTTTTTCTTTTTTTTTTTCTTAATGCACATCTTTTGAAGCCTTCTGCCACACACACACACACACATACAATAGACATACACACCGTAACCATCCTCAGCAGGTCTGTTAAAAGCTCCTCATTCTAGCTGGTTGTCATAGTAATGCAGTGCCCAAGTTTGTGTGTGTGGCCTTGTTTTCTCATACGGACCGCTGAGAAATTTTAACCACTAGGAACTCGCCAACATACCAACACACACTATGACATCCTGTCTACCAACCATATGTGCTTGTGTGATCTCCCTCGGTGCAGCAGACGAAGCTTAGACGTGCCTGATCAGACAACTCAAACCAGGACACACACACACACACACACATATATATATATATAAATATATATAGAAAACACACCTGTGTCCTTTTTACTGCCCTCCTCTGCATGTGCCCTTAAAGGTCACAAGAGAGAAATTATTCCTTTGTGTCTGCAGAGCGCTGCAGAGACCGAACACGTCCTGCTCTTTCAGTCGTCACATTCTTAGCCAAACGAAGCCTAACAGACACACAAATAGACAAACAACCAAGTGTTGTTTTGGTTATTTGATGACATTTGTGACTGTGTTTTGACAGTCCGCGCATATTATACTGACCGACCAGTGTTGTGATTAATAAAACGTCAGTTTTCTTCCCTCCCTGATGCACCATCCCGCTCCCTCTCTCTTCGAGGAAAGGCTCATTGTGCCCCTTTTTTTAAAAAACAGTGTTGCGGAGGATTGCTCTGACAAATTGCTGTCCAAGCGGGGAAATTAACTCGGAATGAAAAATGTCCCTTATTTGTCTTAATTAGCTTCTCCTTAATTCTCTCTCTCTCTCTCTCTCTCTGCATTAATAAGTCCATTTTGCACAACCGAAGCATGTGCTCCTTCATCAGATTAATAAATAAAAATGTATATTATTGTTTTATTTTATATTTTTCCAATGGGAGTAATGTTCCAAAACCAAGGTAACGTGTAGAATATATTTAATATGAATCTTCTATAGAACATGATGACTCTAGATCTTGTTGATATACAGTATATCGGTGTTTAGTCTATGATTGTGTCTACGGTTAGCTTCTAGCCAGTTCACAGTCACTCGCTGACAATGTCTTGTGCTTAACAGCAGCAAAACCTCCCTAATCATCAACAGACTGTATTTCTATTTTTCTTTCTTTTGTGCTCTTTTATTATCATTTTTTTCATTTGTTTATAATTTAATGTAATCTTTATTTTCTTTGTGGTTTTTTGCTTTAAAAAGAATTGCTTTGTAACAGCACTAGGTCTTAAAAAAAAAATATTGTTTATATTGATCAGGGTTCAAATCTGTACAGAGATAAACGTTTTCAAACCAATTGTAAATAGCACTAATGCTCCCTCTCCCCCCTCCAGACTTCAAAATGGAATACATCTGTAAACTAAATAAAGGTTATTGAAGTGCAATGGCTTTTGTCGTGACTTGAACCGCAAAACTCCCCGGCATCACCTGATTTTGACAGCCTGCTGTTGACCATCACCTGACTGTCAACAGACCTCTAAATCAGCCATTTTTAGCTGACTCAACAAATGTTCAACTATCTGACAACTACGTGGAGGTGGATTGTGAAGTATTTCTGCTGAAATTATTCTTAATAGTCTGCTGGGACACTGTCAGCAGATTGGGTCAGGAAAGAGTTAATACGAGGGCTGTGTTTAACTTTACACACACGTAAAAACCCAGATAGCTGCGGTTAGAGTTATTGACCAGTGATGCAGTTGACACAGTTCATTTGAAGTTATGAATGCGGTATTTGGATTCTTTTCTTAACTTAAAGCTGAAGTAAAAAAAGTTATTTTTCTACAACGGTCGCTATATCGTGACAGTAGTACATGAAACAGGTAACCTGAAAAAAAATCATGTGCCTCTGTGTCCTCCGGTGCTCCTAACGGCATCTGCAAGATTTCACAGACCGGAGGAAAACAAGCAGTAAGAGCTGATCTTAGGTCTGCCGCCATTGTGAAATCAAACAGAGCCATGATGAGGTGCAGAAGTCTAGTTATCTCTCAGAACACTTGAATTATAATATGCTGAAAGGTTATTATGGAATAACCCAATGATGCCAAACATATACTGGCTTCTGCCACTTTAAAGTAGTACTACAATGTAAAAATACTCAAGTGTGGTCAGTAAAACGTACTAAAAGTAAAATACTCACTATGCAAAATTACTCTTTTAGAGTAGTATATTATCATATATTACATTCATTTTATTTATTTATTATTATTTATGTACGAACATGTAAGCAGCATTTCAGTGTACCTGGTTGAGGTGGAGCTACTTTATGTACTTTTGGTTAGTTATACCACAGAATATGTGGTGATGAGGGTTACTTAATGATTTTGGTTTTCTCCTTTCACGTCTATAGGAACCAGGGATCTGATAGCTGCTTGGTATAGCTATAACAATACACCATCTGTTATACGATTAGTGGTGAAAATGTAACAAAGTAAATACTCAAGTACTGTACTTAATTACATTTTTTAGAGGTATTTGTACTTGTTTCCATTTTATGCTACCTTTTTTTACTTAGTAAAATAACAGGGTCATTTTTCTGCAGAATGAGCACTTTTAATTTTGATGAAGTACATTTTGCTAATAATACTTCTGTACTTTTACTTGACAAGAATTTAGCAGGAAGTATATTTTACTTGTAGGTACTTTTAAATGTTGTATTAGTACATTTACTTTAGTAAAGAATCTGAATACCTTTTCCACCACTGTAGAAGATTATCATATGTGTTGTGTGTAAATTATGAATCTGTAAAGTAGCTGTCAGATAAATGTAGTGGTGTAAAAGGTACAGCTGAAATGTAATGGAGTGGAAGTATAAATTAGCATTAAAAAAAAAAAAAAAATCAAGTAAAGTAGAAGCAACTCAACACTGCACCTAAGTAGAACCGGAGTAAATGTACCGTTCTGTGCAGCACTGTGTGTAGGAATGTGTTTAGTCTCTTGATTAGCACTTGTAACGCCACCTTAAAGTCAACTCATAGTTGATAGTTCCTTGTCTGATTAAGACTTGTTGACAGTCAATTTACATGAGAGAGAATCAGTGGTGAGTTGATCCTTGTCTAAAGAGGAAGAGATTGTCCAGTAAAGATGATAAAGTAATAACGCAAGAAAGGATTAATCTAAAATGCGTCATTTTTTTCTGTGACAACCATGTGATGCTGTTGAGTCACTTGTCCAGTTTGCACAACAGTCAGTGGGGCAAAGTGCAGCAGGAAGAACAGAGTGGAACACACAGTACAGTTCAACCTGCCACCCAGAGCACTTTCTCCAGATGGGTTTGCCTCGGCTAATAATGACACACTGAACAAGCAAGAGATGTCACATTACCGTGGGGACAGTTTTAAATTAAAGAAATATAAAATGAAAGTCTTAGAATATAAGTTTGGCAGCATGGTATGAGGGGTGTTCTGATGAAGTTATTTAAAGAAGACCTATTATGCTTATTTTCAGGTTCATACTTGTATTTTGGGTTTCTACAAGATCACGTTTATATGCTTTAATGTTCAAAAAAACGCTTTATTTTTCTCATACCGACTGTGCTGCAGCACCTCTTTTCACCCTCCGTCTGAAACGCTCTGTTTGAGCTCCTCCCCCAGTCTACTCTGATTGGTCAGCTGGCCCACTCTGTTGTGATTGGTCAACTGAAACAAACTCTTTGGACTCTGCTCTAACTAGCGTTGTTTTAGGGCGTGCCAAACTAGCCATTATGCAAATGTGTTACTTAATGACATCACCACGTTACGGAAGGAAAAGGCAGGACTTCAAGCAAGGTGTTTCAGGAGCAGTGTTTCCGTTTTGGGAGAGTAAAGCTTTTTTTTTATACTCAAGGGGGCCTCTGTAGATGGCGCACGTGCTACAAGCATGCACAGAGGCGTTTATGCTCAACGCATTGTTCGTTGCAATACGCTCCGAAACACCAGGGGGGCATAAAAACAAAATATTCTGTGCATATTCAAGAAGTCAACGAGTGAAAGCCGCGATGACGTAATTCTTTGGCGCGTGCACACCTCGCGCCGGCGTCACTATGGCATGAACTTTGTAACTTTGCAGACCTTTTACATGCACAAAAAAACCGATATAACACACTAAAGGAAAGGGGAAAAAGCACAATAGGTCCTCTTTAAAGATGATGACTGGACTTCTGTTGCCTTCCTGTTTTCATCCCTCCCTCCTCTCCTCCTCGCAGTCATGCTGTGTCCACACACTGACATGAATACAACCATTCTTCTGGTGTTTACACACACATGCATGCATACTGTATAGAGAGTCAGGGTGCAGACAGAGAGGATTGTGGTTTACAGTAGTACCACTCAGAGCTGCACATTATGTTTGCGTGACATTAAACCCACTCATGCTGCTGCGTGGCGTCTGAACAATACACCAGTCTCTTAAAGTTAGTGTTTCGAAAGGTGTCTGTATGAGTAAACAGTTTGCAGTAAATATATGTGACATTTAGAACAGTGAGATTTAAGTAAACATTAATAAAAATGATATGACTGCATGCGTCTGACTACAACAACACGGTGTGGAATGAATAGGACAGTCATGGTGGGCTTGTATGGGGAACCCCTTTCATAAAGCTACACTCATTACTCATGTTTGGATGGATTATATAGGCAGGAATATAATTATGGGTTAACATCCACCAAACATAAGCCGAACAGCATGGCAAAATGTGATTTTCTTAGCTCAGTGTGTGAGCCATAACACGTCGCTGTAAGGTTTGAGGATGTTGCCATCTTCTGGCAAAATATCTGTATAGCAACATTAATAACCACCAGTGCTGTACATGCACAGTAGAGGGTGCTTTGGATGAAATCTTCCACCAAGTAGCATATAAAGTGTAATTTTTAGTTTCTTTTGAGTTGACCTTTAAAGCTTATTACATGTTTTTTTCTCCAAGAACATTGACTATCCTCCTTTTGCACAGTTTATTGCATTTATTATAGCTTTGGTGACGCTCTTTGTTCAATATATATTATATTATATAATATACATATATCTATAATATATATCTATAATATATATTCTCATTGGAATAAGGTGGTCCTTTTTACAGCATTACAGCTTCATGTTGTCAGTCAAATCATTGTACTCCAATTATGTATGTATGTTTTTCACTGACTCACTCTTTTCCTTTAGAAATATTCAGGGAACCTTGAAATAACCCTGCATAGAAGTCAATTTCACATTTAGAGAATAACGTGGGTGGACTATGGTAAGAGATTTCTCCATCCCCTGTGCCCAATTCCTCATATTTCTGTTGAAAATGATCAAATAATATTTGGATGAACTGTGAAGTGTGAATGCATTGCCCTATTTTAAAATGTAAAAGTCTATGAAATCAGATTTCCTGCAATAGTATTGCTTATTTCAGGACTTTAAGCCTTTCCATAATCACAGCTTCACCGAGGTTCTGTCGCCATAATAATATTCATAATTTCTTAAATCAAATTCACTCACCATTCAGCGGTGCAAAGTCAAACAGCTGTAACATGTTGTGTTTAAATACTCAAAGGCCATGAGTGTGGATTAGTTTACTATACGGCACACAAAATGTTTTCTATTTTTCCTCCATAAATAGCTGGCAATCTTTATCCTTTTTTGTTTCTCTTTTGTGCAATATTTATAAATCTACTTTCTGTTATTTTGGTTTTGAAAGCCCATATCTAATATGTCCTGCAGTTTCTTTCTGTGTTTTTCATTTATAAGAGGATGGAAATATTGTCCGTCTCTTACAACATGCCCAACCACAGCTGTCATGTTTTGCTGCAAAATGATGACTCAGGGAAGATGGTCCTTCAAAATATGTCGATGATGTCATCTGTGACTATGAGTCCAAAAAATCCCAAACTTTCACCCTCTTCAGACTGTATAACACAACTCAACATTTATTTCTATTTTAAACACAAAGATTTGACCTATTAGATTTGTATCTATATACAATACTGACTTAAGTGACTTAACCGTACAATAATTTGTGCAATAATTAACTGTGCAATACTGGCATTAATACTGCATTTATACTGTACATTCAAGAAATATTCTTATTCATTTCTTATTTATACCATTCTGGCATTTATATTTAACATACTTAATACCACTTCTCAGCATTTTGTATTTACTTTTTTGCACTGTGGTTATATGCTATATATTGCACGTCTTAATGCAAATATTTGTACATATTTCATATTTTTTATAGTCATTTTCTTATTTTTAATTTTAGTACTTGTATTTCTTTACATATTTTGTTTGGCCTATATTGTAGCATTATGTACATAATTTACATGTTACATACTCTTTACGCTCTACACTTTATTTCTATTTTCTTACATTTCTTTATGTTTATACAAGAGCAACTGTAATGCCCCAATTTCCCCCCTGGAATCAATAAAGTAAACTCAGAAAAAAAAAGTTTGAAATTTGTGTTTGGTGGATTATTTCTCTGTTGTTACAATGCTAATTGGCATTGTATTTTACATCGGTGGAAAGGATCATGCATTTGTGGGATGAGCAGCACAGCTGATTGTTTTGAGTTGTTTGGTGGATTGGATGATTGAACTCTTTATCAGTAACAAGGAACAAACAAGACATATTGGCAATTTTAGGAGGAGCCTCAGTAGCGGGTGGAAGATCCATACGATACCATAACAGCCTGGCACCTCCTCCTCATGCTGGTCACCAACCTGAAAGTGTGCTGGCTAAAAGCAGAGATATCATACATGCTGATATTACTAATATCTTGGGTGAGGGGTGTTTTCTGTGCTTCTCTGTGCTGCCTGTGATATTCTGGGACACACAGGCCATTTCTTTCACCACCTGCCGGAAATAATCTTGTGTGGTAGCCTACTCTATTTTACTGCTGCAGGTTAACCGTCACTGCTTCCAACTGCCATGTTAAAAAGGCCAGCACCACTACAGCATTACGTGTTATTTTCCCTTAATTCCTCAGATGAACTGTTCAACCATTTACCTGCTGAAAAAAAGCTGTAGAGCATCCAGACCGAAAATCTATTTGTAACACAGCAGCAGACTTGATTAACACGAGCCATCATGTCTGCAGATAGAAAGGCGGTCCTCCCCCCAAGAAAATATGAAGGTCTTTGACTTGAAAGTATGCAATTTTACACCATTTTTATTACTATAACGTCTGAACATTGAATTCTTTTGGCAATGTTTGCCCAGTAACTAGTAATTATTAAACAACCAGTTCCGCCCCACATCCTAACAGAATGACTAGTAGAAGATTTGCGATATTGTGTACTGCTTTTGCAGGATGTCAACAGTGTATCGATACATTGCATCGATAGATTAGTTTGTCAAATTAGATGCAATTCTTTAAAGAAAGAGTCTTTCCTCCAGATCACCTTATTGGAGAAAATTGCTGGCAACAACACAGCAGTACAGTTTAAAAAAACTATTTACAATACAATGCAACTGTACCATAGTTACAGATATATACAGCATCTTTACAGCTTATCACAACTTGTCCACAACAGAGGTGAAGTGTTCGTAGCTGTCGTACACTCTGTTGTCCAGACCTTTTGATGTTGACGTCAGTTTTACAGGGCAGAAAGGCTTCTTTTTGTACTTTTTATGTCCCTGTGTTGGTTGGCCACAGCATGTACAGACAGGGAGATTTTTCACCCGTGACATCTTTTTTGCTATTCCAATAGGCTGCTCTTTCGCCTTACGCTTGTACCGCGTGGATCTCGACCAGGATGGAGGACTCATGCAGTCGTGAGTAGCAGGAGCTGATGTCATTGGACCAGCAGGCATTATGGGCCGTGTGGAGGGGCCAGCAATGCCGGCGGTTGCTGTGGATGCAGAGAGGGAGGGCGCGGGTCTGGTGATGGTAGGGGTGACGTTTTTTTTTCTCACTGGCGCTGGCAGTAGTGGTCGAGGCCGGGAGAGTGGCACGATCATGACCGTCCTTCCCTTTAACACCTTTGTCCCTGCCGTGCTGGGTGTGGGCACATACTCCATCAGAGGGTAGTCTGGTGGAGCGAGGATGGCTGGCGGGTGTGGTGCTGGAGGGACGTCAGCAGATGAGATGGAGGTGAGCTTAGTGATAAGGGCGGTGGGCTGTTTTGTAGCATGCAGGTTGAGGAGGCGCTCTTGACGACGGATGAAGTCCCGCACTGTCTGGATGTTGAGTTTTGGCAGAGGAATGCCTGCTTTGCACAGGACCGGATCCTCCACCAAAATCCGATGCTGGATTATCTCATACGCCTTCAAGATGGTACACTTTCCAGGACTGCTGCGAGACCCTTGAGGCGAGCACAACCACAACAGTTTCACCAGCGTGTACATCAGCCTGTTGTGCTGAGCGCTGATGTCCTGTTGCGCTGGTGCGTAGCGCTTCGCCATCTTTACCTTCTGTATCACAGCAGCATCAACGACAAGACCGTCCCTTTTTGCGCGGCAGTAGAGGGTGTTGCCCCAGTGTGTTCTGTAGAGCTGATCGAACTGCTGCGGCTGCTTGTCGTGCTCCTCCACTGCGTTCCAGACTTCCAGGACCTTGTTCCTCTGCTCAGTGGAAAGTGACAGCTTGTCCTCTGTCAGGCCAATGTCCGCCAACACAGAGCAGAACTTTTCCAACTTCTGAAAGCCGGGAAGAGGTTTTGAACCGCAGGCATCCTCCTGTTAAAAATTGGCCAACAAATGTAAGTTGTAAGTAAATGTGTACATTATCCAACAACCAGCGCATTGCAATTCATTCTAGCAAGGCACGCAGTTAACTCACAAAGGCCAGAGGGTGAACAGTGGAGGTTTCATCGCTGGTGAGTGTAATGTGGGGCAGGGTGGCATCCAGCACGTCGTCATGTGCCTCCACATTGCTCTGGTACGCCTCGTCTGCCTCGGGATCTGGATCGGGCTGCCCAGGCTGAACCACCTCCTCCTCTGGATCGGGTCCATCGTTGACAATGTCCTGAAGAGAGAAGGCTCCAGATTGACCCGTGCTCTGGCTGAACAGGTACTCCAACCCGAGCAGCTCGTTGGAAGGGACATCAGCAGGGGCCCGGATATTCTCCTCCACTGTCTCTCCGAACAGCTGCCGACAACGGGTGTTAAGGCGGTCAATCAGCGGGGCAGAATAGGTCCTGTGGTGCCGTCCTTTGCCACCAAACACGGCATCCGAGCTCCTGTCGGAGTTCCACCGTGCAATGCCACTTATCAGGTAAACCTGATAGGGCCGTGCTACACAGTGGGGACCTGAGTAGAGCAGAGTAAAACATAAGTACGTAGTTAGCGCCAACATCGCTGTTGTTGTTCACAAAACCTACTTTAACTTCAGTAAGGTTTTGAATGCAGGACTTTTACATGTAGTGGAGTATCTTCAGTGTGGTATTAGTACTTTTATTCAAGTAAAGGATCCAATAAGATGACCTGAACTTTCTGTGTGGCTCTGACTTGGTACAAGTGGCAAAGATCATTTCAATTTTACACCAGTAACTTTACGGCACACATTCACAATGTTACCCGGCAAGGTTTTGTTGAACATCACAATAAAAGATATTAGAATAATGACAGGGTCATGTTTAATTTGTTACATGTACACAGACTACAGACTTGTGTACCTGGAATCATGTGCGGCAGAGATTTGTGGAATCCTTCCAGGCTGTTGCTTCCACGCAGACCTTTGTAGTAGGGCACGTCCACATTGTTGATGGTCGTGGTACGCGCCGCCCTATACATGTTCATGTCTGGTGGATCCTGGATGCACTCCAGGTGTCGCTGCTGGCCTGCCCACATCTCATCAATGGCCTCTGTAAATACACATACATAAATGCATACAGTATGTTATGTTCACTTTGTATGCTACACTAACCGTATCGATGTTGTAATAATGTTTTAATAATAATGTTGTCTTTTTATACCAGGTGATTTGAAGAGGCTCACTCCACTCTCGTCCAGCCCGGCTGGACCTTTCAGCTCCTCGATGGCCAGGTGGATGAGCCGGAAGGTTTCCTGAGCCCCGAGTGTGACCCTCCGCACGTGGTGTTTGAGCTGCTCCCTGGAAATGTAGCAGCGGACAACATCTTCGTCTGAGACAGACTTCAGTGTTGCCGGATCCTTGGCTCTGACCGCCTTGATGAGCAGCTCCAGATCTGTGCAGTTGTAAGCCAGCACCGCCCCAGCTAGAGCAGACTTGAACACAGCGTACTTGCAGTGAGACTCCGTGCGTATGGCCGCGTCAAACTGGTGGATCCAGTGGCAGATGTCCAGACGCACAACCATCCCGTTGTCCACCCAAGGCTGGAACAAAGTCTCCACTGATGTTGGGCCCTGTGCACAGCAGCACCCCCTGTCCACATACAAGATCTTGGGGACAGGTTGATTGGCCAGCCGGAACCTTTCCATGACTCCACGGCACATCGGTTCCAGCTTCTGAGTGGACTCCTCACAGGTCAGCACAAATGAAAGTATTTGGGAGTGCTCGTTTCCGATGCTGGTGAACCACTCAGCTGAGCCTTGACCCTCCCAAGACAGCTTCTTCACCACCTTAAAAAAATATGTCAGGTTTGTATAATGTGATCTCTTAAGATTGTATTGCTATGTGATTTCTTTTTTTTCTATTTAATTTTACAACAGTATGAAACTATGTTTTGCATCATACAGTATGGTGAGCATCATGTTTTGATTTACATACTTTCTTGGTGGAATCCATTTTCAGCACAGTGCCAAAGGTGGAGAGGATCTGGTTCCGGTAATCCTGCACATTGTTGGTTTCTGACAGCAGGAAGGCGTGGCGCAAGAACAGTGCGGAGGGAAGCTCTCTTTGAGGAGGTGGAGCCTGGAATGTGTGCTTGAATGCAGAGACAGTCCCTCCACGTTCCGCTACTACAGTCATGAGGTGTGTGGTGTACAGGTCCTTACGGTGAAGGTACTCCTCAACGTGATTCTCCTGTATCTGACGCCACACCTTGACCAAAGTGTTCCCTTCGGTCCGGTCCCTCAGAAGGCGCACAACATTCTTATCCACACCACGCCTAAGTAAGTAGAGTCACAATCAATATGTTGCAATTTGCGATTACTTTCAAGTTTGTTAAATGCACACATTATGTTCAGTATACTCACTTGCTGGTGAGGATGGCAGGGAACATAGCTCGATGAGCCTCGCTAAGTTGCGATAACACAGCGGGATCCCACGCAAGCCACCGACCCTCCGTTCCACCTTCTCCGCTCCTGGCTGCGTTTGTACATGGCCCACAGCACAGGACCTCTGTGAGCATTGTGTACCAGCTGGACACATCACAGATGTGACGTACCTAAAGTACATATTGGGAAAAAATCAAATCAAATGAAGGCCAATAGCAGCATAAATAAATATTCAACCGTAATGTCATAACACAGGTGAAGTGAGCTATACCCGGGTTTCGTAGCCAGACGTGTAGAGGTGCACATTCTGTCCTCTACCCACACAGTCATCACCTCGAGGACACTTCAGGGAGTACCTCCACACTCCAACGGGGCGCCACACAAAGACGCGGCTCCGAAAAAAGAGCTGTGGAGTTGGCAGAGCACCTCGGACATAGCTAGGAGGTTCTGGTGGGTAAAACCACATGCGGTCAGATTTCATCACCCGTCGCCTCTTCAACAGACCAGTGATGTCGTCCTTGTAGAGTTGAACGGGGGTGAGCAGCCCTCTTTCTGTGTCCTCTTTGAGCCAGGAAATGTCAGCAGGTGGGATGCCATTGAGGTTTTCCCACAGATGCACCCAACCCTCTAGCTCCACCTGCAACATACATACAAAACATTTGGTTATTATTGTGTACAAAGTAATGTTAAAACATAAACCAATTTAAAAAACATGTAAAAACAAATTGTTCTCATATAAATATAATGTGGATATCCCTTACAAAGGAGTCACTCAGAGATGATTCCATATGGTGACCCTCGGTGGTGGACGGGGACTCTGTGGGCCGGACAGCGATCTCAGGCTGCTTGGACCGGACAGCGGCCTCGGGCTGCTTCGGCCGGACAGCGGATGGTGGCTCTTGGGATTTGAGCATGTCTGAGAATTTACCAAACAAAGTAGTTTTGTATTATGATTTTATTTTTGTTTGTACTTTGCACTACTAACACTTTTACTAACATGTTTTGCACTATGGAACTGTGATGCTGGAAACTTGAATTTCCCTTGGGATCAATAAAGTTACTATCTATCTATCTATCTATCAGCCCTAATGTTAGCTGCAGCAGAGGACAGAAGGGAGGACTGATACTGACTGAAGTCTGTGTTCTTCAGTCTTTATGAACTTCACTTAGTATTTTCATGTCAGGAATATAACTTATTTAGATTGTTTCCAGTGAGATATTAAGGAGTTTATATGGTGACTTTTCTTGTTGTAAACATTACTGTTGCTACTCTAGATAGATAGATAGATAGATAGTAACTTTATTGATCCAGAGGGAAATTCAAGTTTCCAGCATCACAGTTCCATAGTGCAAAACATGTTAGTAAAAAGGCAGTAAAAAAGTTAGTAGTGCAAAGTACAAAAAAATATACCAGATATAGAAATACAAGGAGATGAAGAAAACTGTTAAAAGTGAATATAGTGCAGGGTAACAGCTGTGATACACTACTATTAAAAAAGTGAATATAGTGCAGAAGAGACTGTTGAAAATGAGTATAATGCAGGGTAACTCCAGTAGCTTAGTCTATGAAAGTGCACTGTGTGCATTATGATCTGCCCCTCCCTCTCTAGAGAGGTGTTGGACAGTTTGACAAAGGATTTCCTGAGTCTGTCTGTGGAGCACTTGGAAACAACATTTAGCCTAGTTATATTTAAAATATAGTATATGTATAGCTAATATGCACACTTCAATATTAGTTTTATTCATCGCAAGTCATATCTAATAATAATATTGAACAGTGTTATTGCACAGGACAGATGTTCCTCATATGGTGCAGGCCTAGTGTGTGAGAGAGGCTGCTCCTTGCTGTAGTATGAGAGTTGTGTGGAAGAGTTTAAGAGCCAGTTCTGGAGCACAACGTCCGACATTTATACCGCAAACTATAACAACTCAAAGGTGCAGTAGACAAATAGACAAGCGTGCATTTAAAACTTTGTTTAACTTTGTAAAGAATTATAAGGAATGAATCATTTGTTACCAGAAACTCCGTACAGGTCTCCACACCAGCTAGGTTCAGTTTACTATGCTACATTTCACATATTCAGTGTCGACTCACGATTGGTTGGTAGTGTTCAGTCATATTACGCAGGCCTCGGTGATTGGTCGTCCACTGAGGAATCTGGCGATCTGATTGGTCGTCTACAGTCGCGACTGTAGACAGTAGGCCAATGAGAGGGCGTTGGGAGTTGTAAACAGGAAGTTTATGTCTCTGCCAGGCTGTGTTGTCAAGCATTCAGTCAAGGTGAGTTGTGATTTCTAACTTTTCAGTATCACCTGGACCACCTGGATATATATTCTAACTTACTTTATGGTGCTTAGTGGTCATAAAACACAAACAGGGGATTTCATACTAAAACCGCAACTTTGAATAATATTCACTTAACCCTCTGAGACATTATTTAGGGGGAGATAGCAGGTCAACAGGAGATGTCACATAGAAGTAGTGTACATCATCTGAAAGCTGGGAACCTGAAGATTAATTTGAGATGCAGCTCAGCCCTGTGTGTCTAATTGTTCTAGTCATAAATCAGAAATAAATATGATTTTTTTTGAATTGATAAAAATGATCAATAATCCCTCAAAAATACCACATTAAGACACCAAGACCCTGAGGAACACCATAGAGAAAGACATGCTGTCCTGGACTTAAGAACATTAAATTAAGACATTAAATCTGAAAAAGAACTGGTGCTCGAAACGTCACTAACTAAGATGTGCCAATTATTTGCACTTAAAGGTAGCTACAGTGTGCAGACCCTGCAATCTACCTTGGAAAGCCATCCATCCTCTGAATGCCCTAATTCTCTAGTTTGTGGCTGTAAAGTTTTATGAGGCTGTGATTATCCTAGAGGTCACCACAGGTCATTTTATATAGTGAGGTCAAGTTTAAAAAAATGGTCTAACGACAATGAAATGGCTACTATGGGAACTAATATCATGACATATGAATACAGTTGGGCTCATTGGATCCACAATAGTTTCAGCTTTACAGTGATACCCAATTTATGCAATTCAAGACTGTTTAGGGACCCCAGTATGCAGAAATATTCAAACACATCATTTTAGAAGAGGCAAAAATAACACATTTATACTGCATTCAAAAAACTGCATGGTTTTTGCCACAAACTGCATGTGATTATCATAAAGTGGGCATGTCTGTAAAGGGGAGACTCGTGGGTACCCATAGAACCCGTTTTCATTCACATATCTTGAGGTCAGAGGTCAAGAGACGAGACCCCTTTGAAAATGGCCAATTTAGACCAATTTTGGAGTCTTATTTATCCTCTTTCCTGACAAGCTAGCATGACATAGTACCAGTGTATTCCTTAGGTTTTCTAGTTACACATGACATCTGTACCTTCACTCTAGCTCTAAAACTGAACCTGCTACGGCCTCTGACATACAGTAAAGCCAGTCGGGATCGCTGGGGTTCTCAGAGGGTGATGGATGGATCATATTGTCTTTGGCTGAACTGGAATGCATGGATTTTCTCAGGCTGGGGAGTCTCTAGGACCAGAATGGAGAAGTGGATCGATCCCTGTGACCAAAGACCCTCCTGAAGCACATATTGGCAGTGAGTACAAAATAAAGATATACTTCAGAGTTCAACGTTAATGTTTTTTTTCACCTACAAATCTACTTGCCCAAAGTCAGTTTTTACTATATACTATATAAATTGTTTGACTAATTAGCGGTTATCAAATAACAACAAAGAACAATGTTAACTGTCATGTTTAGGTAAATGAATCTGGAGTTTCGCCCACATACTCTTAACACCACCCAACTAAACTCTTGTTTCCAGAATAATTGAAATGCTCACTTGCGCTTCAGCTCATAAACTTTATCATTACCCGCCCCCATTTTCTGTTTGAGATGTTCAATGTGTTTGTGTTTTAAGACTTGCAATAAACATGGATATAGATGTACATATATACTGTACATGCCACAAGCCTGCCAACGTTCGATGGATACCAACTGTCTCTTCACAGAAAAGTTTTTTTTAAAGAAGTTAATTGATGTCCTTTGTCACACAGTGTTGAGGGCCATGTGCCAAGAAGGACAGGGCTTTCATGTAAATGCTAACCACTGAGTCGCATTGTCACCCATTTAATTACCTTACAGAAGTTACTGTACAATAAGTAATCCCTTGCACAAAATGACACAAGCTGCCATATTATGGCAAGTTCAAAACCAGTTTATTATCTGTATTTCCACTACAGACTGAACCAAGATAATAAAGAAAATACATTTCAATCAAAGGCCAGAAATGTCAGAGTCAGAACACATATATAAGGAAAACCCCATGTGGTTGAAATTCCTGTATGTCTAATATGAGACTTACAAAAACAAAAGTACTTGAACAACAATAAGCTGCATCATTTGTGTGATAAACATTTGTGTCTCTGTCTGTATTGGAGGCCAAACCCTCCCAGGATCAATTAGTCAGTTTGGTCATAACATGTTTAAGCAAGACTGTTGTCCTCCGGGAAACCTGCCTGGTTTGAGGAGAAAAACAGTTCAGGTCTCTCCTGAGGGCAAACGAGAAGGTACAGTGGCATTGTGGTGGGAATCCTTGGGGTCACCTTGCTGGAGGGTTGACAGACCTGTTTGTCATAGAGGAAAGACAAGTTTACTCTTAAATCCATGATGATTGTTTAGGGTCTCTTTGGAAGTATTACAAGTATTCATGCAACCTAGGAAATGTAATTTACTAGCAACACCTAATACCAATACTACTTCCACAGCACTGTTACCTTAACGGTTACTACTACTACTACTACCACTACTGCTGCTATTACTGCTACTATTGCTATTGCAACTATGACTGACAACACGACTACTACTTCTATTACTAGTATTGCTATTACTGTGACTTCGACTAATAGTAATATTACGACTATGAGTTTGGCTACTACAACTATTACTGCAAACTACAGCTAGCAGTATAAATACTACTGCTACAACTTCAATTACTACTAGATGTATTATTACTCCTAATACGTACACTGTATCTTCAGCTAGTAATACTATTTGACTTATACTGTGACTAAGACAACAAGTAATGAAGTGCAGAAATGTTTAGTTGATTAATTGGTGTAGTGACAGAAAATCAATCAGTTGTTTTAAAGAGGAACAACGGGCATTTTTAAAACATTGATATTATTCTAGAGTCTATATACTGTAACAAGATGGAAAAAATACTGCAACTTGCTCATGTACGCGCAAGGTGGCAGCGTCATCACGGTAAACAGTAACTGCCTGTCAGTGGCGATATGAATGAGTATAGAATTTCAACACCATTTGCAATATAAATAAACATGCTCTCACTTTCCAAATCTATATTATGTTATCCTTTAAAAAAAATCCTGAATCCGGATCGCCACCAAAATCTAATGAATTGTTCATTGTGCCACACCCCACCCCTCCAAAAAATTTCATTCAAATCCATCGCGGACTTTTGGAGTAATCCTGCTAACAGACAAACAAACCAACAAACAAACAAACCAACGCCGGTGAAAACATGACCTCCTTCCCAAGGCCCAGCATTTGTAGGTTCCAGCTTGAGGAGTGTGCATTTGCAACTTTCCCTTCATCCTATTTTTACATCTCGTTGAAGAAGCAGTCAATTGATTTGTTGAACAATTTACTGAAAGATAAATTGATAAAGAACTAAAATGGCACTCGGAGAGCGCAGACCTCCGCCAAGGTGCCTGACTTTAAAAACAGATCACAGCTCCCAGCTGGCGGTACCGTGAGGTGGTCGGCTTATTATTAACACGGTGTGTTTCCGTGTAACGTATCGGCGGATGCCTCTCTCATTCAGCAGCCTTGTTATGTCTGTATAACGTTACACTACGTTGTCTGTCATCCCGTCATCTACCGCTTTTTTCTTTCTCGCCGCGGACGGACAGCAGCTCCCGCACCTCGATGTCTCGCCACACATCCACACACGTATCTCTCTGATCTCAGAATCTCAGTCATCAACGCGTCATCGGTTACACCGCGCATGGATCATGATCCGGATCGCCACCAAAATCTAACGGATTGTTCATTGTGCTACACCCCACCCCTCCAAAAAATGTCATTCAAATCCATTGCGAACTTTGGGAGTTATCCTGTTAACAGACAGACAGACAGACAGACAAAATTATCCGTTGCAGCCCTACTGCATGTATGGGTGGTTGATTCCCTCAAGAGGCTAATTTGTGAGCTTTTTTGTTTGATTTAGTAGAATACAGTAGTGTAATGAACCGTTCCCTGCAGGCCTGAGGCAGTGGATGCATCCCGTCATTTTGCTCTCTTTGTTATTTATTTGCAGAGGAGATCTCTCTCTGTGGGAGATTCTTAACACCTGTAAAATACCCAGGGAGCTAATTTCATTAATTTGGCGACAATACCTTAATAGTAAATCCCTACAGATAGTACTCCACGTAATCTCATGGCCCTGGAGCTTAAATAGTCTCTTGAGTAGGTTCTGACATTGTTTTAGGCACAGCACACTGAGCCAAATGAAATTAATTTGATTTCAGGGGTAGCGTATTTCGATAGATACAATATCCCCTATCATATAATGCTCCGATGACAGAATCATTTTAAATTAGGCCTACTGCTCACTCCATACTTGCATGTGCAGAAACGCATGTAGCACATCTCGATAGAACATATCAACCTACAGTTTTGCACTTTAATATGTAACCGAGGGCTGTCAATTGATTAAAATATTTAATCGCGATTAATCGCATGATTGTCCACGATTAATCGCAAATTAATCACACATTTTTTATCTGTTAAAAATGTACCTTAAAGGGAGATTTGTCAAGTATTTAATACTCTTATCAACATGGGAATGGGAGTGGGAAATATTCGACACAGCCGTGTAATAAGAATTATAAATGTATGTATCTCAGAAATTTTTGCCCTTCTCTAAGGCAGGTATTATGTCAGAGTTTTGTAGTCATTTAAAATGGTTGAAGGATCATCTTTTGGAGATGAATTACAATGTAGGGATAAACAGCTGAGTTATACTTTACATTCATTTATTTTTGCCAATTCATTTTTGGCTTTTTTTTATTTATCCGTCAAAATAAACATTTCAACTTGAAATGTATTGTTTTCATAGAATATTAAAATTGATACAGAACATTTTTCTACCATGTGTACAGTCTACCTGCTCACTTGAGATTCTCCGCTAGTTAATTAGGTCTCTCGTGAGACCTACTATTGTTCATCTTGGAAGGAAGTTGGAAAACAAAATCCAAGTAATGATTCATGTATTTCGCATCTTTATGCATGTGCGCTAAAAGAATAGTTAAACATTTAGAGAAATACACTTATAGAAGATCAATGCCACTCTCATATCCATGCATTAAATGTGAAGCAAGGGTCAACATTTCTGGAAGTAGGGGGACCCGGTTATGGGACTGGGACAAAATCAGATCAAAAAATAAAAATGCCTACCAGCACCTCTAAAGCTCACAAATAAATCTGTTATAGGGATATACCGATACCGGATCCGATATCGGGCCGATACTGACTCAAATAGCTATATCGGGTATCGGGGACAATGGGGCTGATCAATTCAATTCAATTCTGTTTATATACCACATATATTATATACTGGAATTTGAATTTGTATTTAAGTTTTGACCAATTTGTTGCTGCTTTAAAAGGTTTACACTTGAATTGTAATTTCTGTTAATTTTGAAGATTTTTTTACCAAGTTGCTGGTGTACGATTTATTATTTTAATAATAAATATCAATTCTGTAAATTTATATCTATGTATTTATTTGTTACATTTTGTTTTATAAAGTTAGGAAAACAATGTTAAAGTCAAGCCTGATGTCACCTTAGACACAAAGGAATGATCCCAGTCACTTCCACACAGTGAGGCATACAGCTTATGAAACACTGGTATCGGATCGGTACTTTGTGCCCAAAGCCCAGGTATCGCTATCGGTATTGGGAATGAAAAGTCGGATCGGTGCATCCCTAATCTGTTATATTACTTATTAAATCCATACAAAAAAAACAAATGTAGAAACGTCAACTACAGGATGTTACGTGCTGGAACTGTTTCTTGTTCAGGAAGTCAAATGAATAAGTGTATTTCCGAAAATCCTAATCCATTGTTTCAGGTGGCAATGCCATCAATACAACAATCAATTTTTGGTATTTGTGAATAGTACAAGATGAGAGTCAGCATTCTTATGTGAATCGATTTGGTTTTACTCAACACTAAATGTGAATCTCTAAATTACATATTGTATATCACCCCAGTTCATGGATTGAATTCAGCTGTGTTGTGACACCTGGGGAATAAAATAAGTGTACATTTTTTGACTCCTTCTAAATAAGTGTTTGCTCCATTGGTGAAGATTTAATGCAGAGCTGTCCTCTAATGATTCAGATAAGTCCACAAACAAGTAATATAGTATCTGAACCAAATTATATGCTTGTTGTTAAAGTAATCAAGGTCATGGAAAGTTTATAACTTCATGATGCAATGTCATTCTTGTTGTCTTCCAACTTAACAAACCTCCAATGACTGTCCCCTGCAGTTTGGGACAAAGTGTTTACCTAACTGTTCTGCATGTGTCATCATCCTGCAAGAGCAGTGTCAACAAACAACTCATTAACAGTCTCATTAGGCAGAGTTGTTGCCGCTTTCAGCAAGGGAGTAAAGGACAGTTCAGTTGTGAACTTCTTACTCATGAGGACTGCAAGAATGAAACAATCAGAATTAAAGTTTGAAACAGCAGCAGCAACAAAGTTTTTTCCTTCTGACTTTATGGACATACAGTATTTATTATGTAAAAAAAGCAGCATGATTAGATGCATGAACAGTCTGTTTCCTGCTGGTGTTGAGCGTATTTTGAAATACACTTGCTTGCACATCAAAAGTTGGTTCTGAGCAGGATCTTATCCTTTTGGTTAGTGCCCAAAGGTCATAACTACAAGTGAGGGAACATCGAATGATTGTAAATCAAATGTTGGCTCCCATTTTACCATGATGGTCCAGTACAGCATCCTCATCGTTCTAAACACCACCTGTCAATCTCACGCTCCCTATTGAGCTCATGCATAAACAAGACCTTGAGATATGTGAACTGTGTCAATTTGGGCAGGGACACTCCATATTCTAAGGTAGCTTTATGAGTGTCATGACTCATAAAACATTGGACGGCTCCACATTGTGTGCTGGAGGTAGGTACCAGGCTGACCAAGCCAGCAGGACCTTATGCAAAGAGAAGAAATTATGATCTCCCAATTCGATACTATTACGATACTTGGGTGCCATTAGAGCCAAGTATTGCGATTCTACAAGTATTGCGATTCTATATTACGATTTATTGCGATTTTTGTTAACTTTTTTACCACCATGGGAAAAAGTTGAATCATACACTTCTAGGGACTTTTACTTATTAAATATCTAAATTAATACAGTAAAATGTTTGATTTTCTGCGTGTACGTAGTCATAGATGCCCTGAAGTCAAATATATCAGTCATTGTCAGGCATTATTTATGAAATATTTTGTCATTTGTCATTATGGCCAGCCAGCTACTGTTTGTTTTGAGTGACAGATACAGAACGGATATGACGTCACGTGTGCTGACTTGACCATGACTTGCCCCAAACTGCATGTGATTATCATAAAGTGGGCATGTCTGTAAAGGGGAGACTCGTGGGTACCCATAGAACCTATTTTCATTCACATATCTTGAGGTCAGAGGTCAAGGGACCACTTTGAAAATGGCCAAGCCAGCTTTTCCTCGCCACAATTTAGCGTAAGTTTGGACCGTTACTTAGCCTCCTTCACGACAAGCTATGACATGGTTGGTACCAGTGGATTCCTTGCATTAACGCGTTATTATCGTGTTAACTTTGACAGACCTAATATATAAAGAAGACCTTTAAAACTGGTAGGTGATTGAAAGGTCACCCACTGAAAGACAATAAAAACTACATACAGTAGAAATAAATTGCTCCATAGGCGTCCAATAGAAAGCCGCATTGGAAAATCCTGTGAGTAGATTATATACAATAAATTCATTGGATTGTAAATGTGTTTTTCTTCCCCGATGCTTACATACAATAGACTCAGGGGATCAGACACTGACTTTATCTGATATAAACACAGAGGAGGACTGCAGAACAGTCAAAGATTGTCAGAGCTTCATCAGAAAGGGAGCAAGAGAGAAGAGCTCACCGTCTAACAGAACACAGTGCTGGCTGCAGTGCTGATCTCTACCTTAAACACCGTGCTTCAGACAGTTTGAGAACATTTTTTACAATGGACTTTTTCAACTCAGCTCTTGGAAAAAACATCTCTTTTGTCCGTCCTGCCTATTTTATTCTAAGTGGATTCATTGGCATACCTAATATCAAGTACTACTATGTCTTTCTCTTTTTTGTTTATATTGTTTCAGTGCTGGGAAACACAGTTGTGATGGCCGTAATATACTTGGATCATAATCTGAGAACTCCAAAATATATTGCAGTTTTTAATTTAGCATTTGTGGACCTGTTTGGTAACTCTGCTCTGGTGCCGAAGCTCCTTGACATCTTTCTGTTTAACCATCGTTCCATCCCCTACAGCGACTGCTTGGTGTTTTTTTTTTTCTGCTACACCTGCATTTCAATGCAGTCATTTAATCTGGTTGCACTCTCCTATGACAGACTGATAGCCATCATCTACCCACTGCACTACCAAGTGAAGGTGACCCACAGGTTCATGCTGTCTTTGATTGCCTCTTTCTGGGTCTTTGTTATAACTGTTGTACTTATAGCAGTTGGCCTTCTTACGAGACTTTCCTTCTGTAAGTCTGTGGTTATTAACAGCTATTTCTGTGACCATGGCCAGATATACAAGCTGGCCTGCAATAATACAATTCCCAGCCGTGCCTTTGGTTTGTTGTTAATAACTCTTATTCTTTGGCTTCCACTGGCATTTATCTTGTTTAGTTATTCATATATTGGCTATGCATTGTCTAAAGTAGCCACAGCTCAGGAAAGAGTGAAGGCCTTTAAAACGTGCACGGCTCATCTTTCATTAGTGGTAATCTATTTCCTCCCAATATTAGTCACATTTACTATGAGTTCAAAAATTAATCCAAATGCCAGGATCATAAACCTGTCTCTGACCTCCATCTTTCCTCCCATGCTGAACCCAATCATTTATGTTCTGCAGACACAGGAAATCAAAGTATCACTAAAGAAATTATTAAAAATCAGAAGGGAATCCAAAATTACAGCAAAGAAAGTAATCATAAAATGACCACTTGTGTATGTATTTTGGGCCTTTGGATTGAAGACATTTTGTACATTGAAGTAAAACTTTTTGATTAGAATAAATTAAGCAACAGCTATTGTGATTGTTTCAACATGAAATTCATCATGAATTTATTCCATAAAAATTACATTATAATAATTGAGCTTGACTATTTTGTAGATAGCACAATGCAGTTATAACTACAGTATGACACGTGTTCAACACACCTACAATGAGAGCTTTCTGCTTATTGGTTTAATTGTGCTTATGTGCTTGTGTAATGCAAAGATATACTGTAAGCAAATACTTGTGATTAAAGTTTGTGTCTCTGCACATGTTGTCTTGAAGGAGTCTGCTGTATATTGGCTACTTTCAGAAACTTTGTATTAATGTAATAAATATACTAATGTCAATTACATGGTAAAAAAGGTTATTATAATCATCCGCTTACAGTGATCAATTTTACCCGGATAGACGTAATGCTATACTATATACTGTATATACAGTATATATATCGCATGATTGTCCATAGTTAGTCGCGATTAATCACAAATGAATTGCACATTTTCATTTTAGGGAGATTTGTCAAGTATTTAAATACTCATATCAACATGAGAGTAGGAAATATGCTTGCTTTATGCAAATGTATGCATATATTTATTACTGGAAATCAATTAACAACACAAAACAATGACAAATATTGTCCAGAAACCCTCACAGGTACTGCATTTAGCATAAAAATATGCTCAAATCATAACATGGCAAACTCAAGTCTAACAGGCAACAACAGCTGTCAGTGTGTCAGTGTGCTGACTTGACTATGACTTGCCCCAAACTGCATGTGATGATCATAGAGTGGGCATGTCCATAAAGGGGAGACTCGTGGGTAACCACAGAACCCATTTTCATTCACATATCTTGAGGTCAGAGGTCAAGGGACCACTTTGAAAATGGCCATGCCAGTTTTTCCTTGCCACAATTTAGCGTAAGTTTGGAGCATTATTTAGCCTCCTTCAAGACAAGCTATGACATGGTTGGTACCAGTGGATTCCTTGCATTAACGCGTTATTATCATGTTAACTTTTACAGACCTAATATATGTAGAAGGCCTTTAAAACTGGAAGGTAATTGAAAAGTCACCCACTGAAAGACAATAAAAACTACATAGAAATAAAATGCTCCATAGGCGTCCAATAGAAAGCTGCATCGGAAAATACAGCCAGTGGATTACATGCAAAAGTTTATTGGATTGTAAATGTATTTTTTTCTGATGCTTACATACAATAGACTCAAGGGGATCAGACACTGACTTTATCTGACATAAACACAGAGGACTGCAAGCAGCCTTAGTTGGTCAGAACTTCATCAGAAAGGGAGCAAGAGAGAAGAGCTCACCTCTGTCTAACAGAACACAGTGCTGGCTGCAGTGCTGATCTCTACCTTAAACACCCTGTTTCAGACAGTTTGAGAACATTTTTTACAATGGACTTTTTCAACTCAGCTCTTGGAAAAAACATCTCTTTTGTCCGTCCTGCCTATTTTATTCTAAGTGGATTCATTGGCATACCTAATATCAAGTACTACTATGTCTTTCTCTTTTTTGTTTATATTGTTTCAGTGCTGGGAAACACAGTTGTGATGGCCGTAATATACTTGGATCATAATCTGAGAACTCCAAAATATATTGCAGTTTTTAATTTAGCATTTGTGGACCTGTTTGGTAGCTGTGCTCTGGTGCCGAAGCTCCTTGACATCTTTCTGTTTAACCATCGTTCCATCCCCTACAGCGACTGCTTGGTGTTTTTTTTTTTTCTGCTACACCTGCCTTTCAATGCAGACTCTTAACCTGGTTGCACTCTCCTATGACAGACTGATAGCCATCATCTACCCACTGCACTACCAAGTGAAGGTGACCCACAGGTTCATGCTGTCTTTGATTGCCTCTTTCTGGGTCTTTGTTATAACTGTTGTACTTATAGCAGTTGGCCTTCTTACGAGACTTTCCTTCTGTAAGTCTGTGGTTATTAACAGCTATTTCTGTGACCATGGCCAGATATACAAGCTGGCCTGCAATAATACAATTCCCAGCCGTGCCTTTGGTTTGTTGTTAATAACTCTTATTCTTTGGCTTCCACTGGCATTTATCTTGTTTAGTTATTCATATATTGGCTATGCATTGTCTAAAGTAGCCACAGCTCAGGAAAGAGTGAAGGCGTTTAAAACGTGCACGGCTCATCTTTCATTAGTGGTTATCTATTTCCTCCCAATATTAGTCACATTTACTATGAGTTCAAAAATTAATCCAAATGCCAGGATCATAAACCTGTCTCTGACCTCCATCTTTCCTCCCATGCTGAACCCAATCATTTATGTTCTGCAGACACAGGAAATCAAAGTATCACTAAAGAAATTATTAAAAATCAGAAGGGAATCCAAAATTACAGCAAAGAAAGTAATCATAAAATGACCACTTGTGTATGTATTTTGGGCCTTTGGATTGAAGACATTTTGTACATTGAAGTAAAACTTTTTGATTAGAATAAATTAAGCAACAGCTATTGTGATTGTTTCAACATGAAATTCATCATGAATTTATTCCATAAAAATTACATTATAATAATTGAGCTTGACTATTTTGTAGATAGCACAATGCAGTTATAACTACAGTATGACACGTGTTCAACACACCTACAATGAGAGCTTTCTGCTTATTGGTTTAATTGTGCTTATGTGCTTGTGTAATGCAAAGATATACTGTAAGCAAATACTTGTGATTGAAGTTTGTGTCTCTGCACATGTTGTCTTGAAGGAGTCTGCTGTATATTGGCTACTTTCAGAAACTTTGTATTAATGTAATAAATATATACAATTAGATGGTAAAAAAGGTTATTATAATCATACGCTTACAGTGATCAATTTTACCCGGATAGACGTAATGCTATACTATATACTGTACATACAGTATATATATCGCATGATTGTCCATAGTTAGTCGCGATTAATCACAAATGAATTGCACATTTTCATTTTAGGGAGATTTGTCAAGTATTTAAATACTCATATCTACATGGGAGTAGGAAATATGCTTGCTTTATGCAAATGTATGCATATATTTATTACTGGAAATCAATTAACAACACAAAACAATGACAAATATTGTCCAGAAACCCTCACAGGTACTGTGTTTAGCATAAAAAATATGCTCAAATCATAACATGGCAAACTCAAGTCTAACAGGCAACAACAGCTGTCAGTGTGTCAGTGTGCTGACTTGACTATGACTTGCCCCAAACTGCATGTGATGATCATAGAGTGGGCATGTCCATAAAGGGGAGACTCGTGGGTAACCACAGAACCCATTTTCATTCACATATCTTGAGGTCAGAGGTCAAGGGACCACTTTGAAAATGGCCATGCCAGTTTTTCCTCGCCACAATTTAGCGTAAGTTTGGAGCATTATTTAGCCTCCTTCAAGACAAGCTATGACATGGTTGGTACCAGTGGATTCCTTGCATTAACGCGTTATTATCGTGTTAACTTTTACAGACCTAATATATGTAGAAGGCCTTTAAAACTGGAAGGTAATTGAAAAGTCACCCACTGAAAGACAATAAAAACTACATAGAAATAAAATGCTCCATAGGCGTCCAATAGAAAGCTGCATCGGAAAATACAGCCAGTGGATTACATGCAAAAGTTTATTGGATTGTAAATGTATTTTTTTCTGATGCTTACATACAATAGACTCAAGGGGATCAGACACTGACTTTATCTGACATAAACACAGAGGACTGCAAGCAGCCTTAGTTGGTCAGAACTTCATCAGAAAGGGAGCAAGAGAGAAGAGCTCACCTCTGTCTAACAGAACACAGTGCTGGCTGCAGTGCTGATCTCTACCTTAAACACCCTGTTTCAGACAGTTTGAGAACATTTTTTACAATGGACTTTTTCAACTCAGCTCTTGGAAAAAACATCTCTTTCGTCCGTCCTGCATATTTTATTCTAAGTGGATTCATTGGCATTTCTAATATCAAGTACTACTATGTCTTTCTCTTTTTTGTTTATATTGTTTCAGTGCTGGGAAACACAGTTGTGATGGCCGTAATATACTTGGATCATAATCTGAGAACTCCAAAATATATTGCAGTTTTTAATTTAGCATTTGTGGACCTGTTTGGTAGCTGTGCTCTGGTGCCTAAGCTCCTTGACATCTTTCTGTTTAACCATCGTTCCATCCCCTACAGCGACTGCTTGGTGTTTTTTTTTTTCTGCTACACCTGCCTTTCAATGCAGTCATTTAATCTGGTTGCACTCTCCTATGACAGACTGATAGCCATCATCTACCCACTGCACTACCAAGTGAAGGTGACCCACAGGTTCATGCTGTCTTTGATTGCCTCTTTCTGGGTCTTTGTTATAACTGTTGTACTTATAGCAGTTGGCCTTCTTACGAGACTTTCCTTCTGTAAGTCTGTGGTTATTAACAGCTATTTCTGTGACCATGGCCAGATGTTCCGGCTGGCCTGCAATGACTATACACCCAGCTTTGTCATTAGTATTGTGTTACCCATTCTTATTCTTTGGCTTCCTCTGCTTTTCATCTTGTTTAGTTATTCATATATTGGCTATGCTTTGTCTAAAGTGGCCACAGTTCAGGAAAGAGTGAAGGCCTTTAAAACGTGCACGGCTCATCTTTCATTAGTGGTAATCTATTTCCTCCCAATATTAGTCACATTTACTATGAGTTCAAAAATTAATCCAAATGCCAGGATCATAAACCTGTCTCTGACCTCCATCTTTCCTCCCATGCTGAACCCAATCATTTATGTTCTGCAGACACAGGAAATCAAAGTATCACTAAAGAAATTATTAAAAATCAGAAGGGAATCCAAAATTACAGCAAAGAAAGTAATCATAAAATGACCACTTGTGTATGTATTTTGGGCCTTTGGATTGAAGACATTTTGTACATTGAAGTAAAACTTTTTGACGAGAATAAATTAAGCAACAGCTATTGTGATTGTTTCAACATGAAATTCATCATGAATTTATTCCATAAAAATTACATTATAATAATTGAGCTTGACTATTTTGTAGATAGCACAATGCAGTTATAACTACAGTATGACACGTGTTCAACACACCTACAATGAGAGCTTTCTGCTTATTGGTTTAATTGTGCTTATGTGCTTGTGTAATGCAAAGATATACTGTAAGCAAATACTTGTGATTAAAGTTTGTGTCTCTGCACATGTTGTCTTGAAGGAGTCTGCTGTATATTAGCTACTTTCAGAAACTTTGTATTAATGTAATAAATATACAAATATCAATTAGATGGTAAAAAAGGTTATTATAATCATCCGCTTACAGTGATCAATTTTACCCGGACAGACGTAATGCTATACTATATACTGTACATACAGTATATATATATATCGCATGATTGTCCATAGTTAGTCGTGATTAATCACAAATTAATTGCACATTTTCATTTTAGGGAGATTTGTCAAGTATTTAAATACTCATATCTACATGGGAGTAGGAAATATGCTTGCTTTATGCAAATGTATGCATATATTTGTTACTGGAAATCAATTAACAACACAAAACAATGACAAATATTGTCCGGAAACCCTCACAGGTACTGCATTTAGCATAAAAAATATGCTCAAATCATAACACGGCAAACTCAAGCCTAACAGGCAACAACAGCTGTCAGTGTGTCAGTGTGCTGACTTGACTATGACTTGCTCCAAACTGCATGTGATGATCATAAAGTGGGCATGTCCATAAAGGGGAGACTCGTGGGTACCCACAGAACCCATTTTCGTTCACATATGTTGAGGTCAGAGGTCAAAGGACCACTTTGAAAATGGCCATGCCAGCTTTTCCTCGCCACAATTTAGCGTAAGTTTGGAGCGTCATTTAGCCTCTTTCAAGACAAGCATGACATGGTTGGTACCAGTGGATTCCTTGCATTAACGCGTTATTATCGTGTTTTTGAATTTCTGAAATAAATTAATATTATTAAAGATTTACTGCAATCAAATGTTGAAATCATTTTCTGTTTCTTTACGGTCGTGGATATTTCATATTTAACAAGAAACTAGACCCATCTTGTTTTCACCTCTGCTTCTCTTTTTCTGAATGAATCTATTCTAACACTACTTCACATTAAACCTCTCCGGCCATTCAGGGACATACTGACTTGTCTTTAGATCTTTATTTTGAAGCAGCTACAGGAAGTGTAGATTCTGTGGAGCTGAATGCTTTAATTTCTGAATTTTGTAACATGAACAATGCAAATTTGCCCAAATGTTTTTATATGTTCATCCAGAGTGAGGTTATCCTCAAAGATTGAGGTCTGATTTTTGCTTCTTAAACCAATCGTCGTCTTTGTCGTTTTATCATGTAATTACAGCATGTCTTGATACACATTATTGTGGTTACCTGGGAGGCATTTATGTATAGGGATGGGTATCATTACAATTTTATCGTTACTATGCCGCTTATCGATACTCTTTATTTGGTTTTGGTTCTTTATCGATGCTCTTGTTGTTTTTTTATCATTACTAAATAATTGTTTTAAAAAATACGTTATTTAAAAAAATAATCATTTCAAAACAGGATCTAGAGCAGCCGAAGTAATGTTTATAACAGCAAAGTCACTATATAAACTCAATAATATCTCACTGGAAACAAATCTAAAATGTCAATAAAATTAATAATTGAAGTTTAGAAAGAATGAAGAACACAGACATCAGTCGGTATCAATCATTCATCCTGTCCTCTGTCCTCCTACTGTACCTCTGCTGATGTGATTAACTGACTGCAGGTACCGCTGGTATGGAGGAGCGGCTATTTTTTCTCAGCCAACATCTAAGTTTACAAGAATATGCCAAATGTTAAGATATGTGGCAAACTAAGCTAAATAGTTAGACTACATACAGACAGCTTTTGTAGGCTGGCTGCTCATGCCTTTTAGTACATGTTCGTGCATGTGAGCGTGCCCCATTCGCTAGAAGGGGTGGGGAAAAAAAATAGATTCACCTATGTATCGCGATTTTTTTTTTTACGAATTTGAAATAGTTTTTTAATGCCGGAATCGGTTTATTTACTTAATTTGAGTCTATGCGGAGGTAGAACGAAGTTAAAGCTTTTATTGTTGTAGTCTGAGTAAAGTGACGTCATATCCGTTCCGTATCCGTCACAAAAACAAACCGCAGTTGGCTGCAGCCAGCGAGCCAAAATGTGAAAGTAGAAAACGGCGGGGGGTCGGCGTGGATACGACCTGCACCCTCACATTTTAGATCCAAAGTAGTAAACACTTCACATACAGTAAAGTATGGAAATACTTTGGGTTTCACACATTGCCAGGAAAAGCAGAGCTAGATATCATGGCTAAAGCTGCATGCTAATGCTAATGTCATGAACAGGAAATGTTATGGTATTGCGTTAACGTGCGGTCAAGCCAGCCATCACTCTCATCTCCGTGGTCAAATCGGCCGATGCTACAACTGCCGAGCATCCATATACTGACATTTATGTTAAATGCATTCAAACGGCCCCGATGGAGCTGACCATGGATGTATAAAGAGAACTTAGCTGACGGCAGAGCTAACGACAGACTTGGCGAAGTTAGTGGAAGTACACATACGTGACTACGTCCGTTTTTTTCAAAATAAGGTGTTAACAAAGGGAACTGTATGTACAAAATACAGATAGCATAACCCTTTATCAGTTGTTATTTTATATGTATACAAGTATAATGTGATGATATGATATAAGATATGAAAGAGGCATCGATAACAAGATTAAGGACGGAACCCTGTGAGACAGTGCAAAGAGGCTCCAAGATAGAAGACCTAAACGTTACCAAGGCCTATAGTGAAAGTCCTGTTATAACATAAATCAGTCGAAATCTGTTCCAGTTACAGCCAGCCCATGCTCAGGTTAGCTCCGAAATGTGCTAATTAGTTTGGATGAGTGCAATGAGTTTGTTGGACTGAAAAAGGGGTTTGCCTGATGCTGAGTGGGTAATAGACACAGGGGGATCGGACAATGACCTTATTTGACACAAAGTCAAGATGATTTATCAGCCAGAGCTTCATCATCACAAAGAGAACAATAGAACACAGGTCTAACACACCAACGAGTTTATCTACATCAACCACTGCACTGTGGACAGGAAAAGCTTGACAAGTTTTACAATGAATTTATTCAACTCGGCTCTTGGAAAAAACATCACTTTTGTGCGTCCTGCATATTTCGTAATAAGCGGTTTAACGGGTGTCGTAAATATCAAGTATTACTATGTATTTTTCTTCTTTGTTTATATTGTTGCAGTGCTGGGAAACACAGTTGTGATGACCGTAATATACTTGGATCATAATCTGAGAACTCCAAAATATATTGCAGTTTTTAATTTAGCATTTGTGGACCTTTTAGGTAACTGTGCTTTGGTGCCGAAGCTCCTTGACATCTTTCTGTTTAACCATCGTAACATCCCCTACAACGACTGCTTGACTTTTTTTTTTTTCTGCTACGTCTGCCTTTCAATGCAGACTCTTAATCTGGTTGCACTCTCCTATGACAGACTGATAGCCATCATCTACCCACTGCACTACCAAGTGAAGGTGACCCACAGGTTCATGCTGTCTTTGATTGCCTTTTTCTGGGTCTTTGTTATTATTGTTATACTTATTTCAGTAGGCCTTCTTACAAGACTTTCCTTCTGTAAGTCTGTGGTTATTAACAGCTATTTCTGTGACCATGGCCAGATGTACCGGCTGGCCTGCAATGACTATACACCCAGCTTTGTCATTAGTATTTTGTTACCCATTCTTATTCTTTGGCTTCCTCTGCTTTTCATCTTGTTTAGTTATTCATATATTGGCTATGCTTTGTCTAAAGTGGCCACAGCTCAGGAAAGACTCAAGGCCTTTAAAACGTGCACAGCTCATCTTTCATTAGTGGTAATCTATTTCTTCCCTTTAATAATCGTATGTGTCCTGATGGAAAAAATACATCCAAATGCCAGGATCATAAACCTGTCTCTGACCTCCGTCTTTCCTCCCATGCTGAACCCAATCATTTATGTTCTGCAGACACAAGAAATTAAAGAATCTGTGAAAAGGTTGTTAAAAATCAGAGATAAATCCAAAATAGCACAGAAATTAACCACAATGTGACTATTTGTCTCTGCTATACACCATCTCTTTTGGTGTTTTATTTATGGTGGCATTCTTTAAATCAATAATCAAGCAAACAAGTTATTGTAATCAAACAATTTATAGAGTATAGAATCTACTGTGAATATGGAAGTATATTTTTTATACATTTTCATATCTTTTGATGAAAAATCAAATGCATATAAATATGCTAAATTGTGTATTTCTAAAATGAATAATACATTATTTTATTGTGATCAAATGTTGTGATATTTCTCTGCATCATAATTGAGCATTCTTGCAACATCAAAGAAAATAATTTTGGTGCTGTGTTTGCAAATTCAACAGTACTTCACATTAAAGCTCTCCAGCCACTCAGGGGCATATTGATGTTTCTTTTCTGGAAGAAATATGTAGTGAAGCAGCTACAGGAAATCTAGGTTCTGTCGATCTGGCCTGCTCTTTTTGTGCCCCTATGTTTTGAATTTTTAGAGATTTTGTAGGCTTAGCAAAGCAGAATTTCAAAAATGTTCAGATTCTGTTTATTCAGAGTGAGGTTGTTATAAAAGAACCTGAGATCAGATTTGGGTGACTTACAGACTGTGAGGTTCTGTCTTTTTAGTATGTAATTGCAGCATGATATGGCACATATTTTGGTTGTTTTGAGGGCATTTATGGAGGGATGCAATTTTCATATACCTTAACTCTTCTTTCCCCATCAATTTCAAGTTTATTTGTCACTGCAAACCCCAAAAAAGTAAAACAATGCATGCAGACCTGCAATAACTGATTTTTTTTTTTTGCAATTGGGGGTTGTGAACACAACATTGACATATTATCACCTTTAAGTTGATATAATGAACTTGTTAGCAAAAAGTTGCTCATTTACTCATCTATTAGTTACAGAGCAACATTATCATTCATTTTGATTCGTGTTTCTGGTCACCTGACAAATGTAAGTCCAATATTCACTTTCTTTTAGCTCTGTTTTTGGTCTCTACCAGCACCTAAGGGGCTCTGGCTTTTTAGCTTCTAAATGCTATGTTCAGCTAGTCACAGGGACAAAGAACATATATTGCTTAGAAGTGAAAGTCAATTATACATTTCATTGCAACGCCAGCGCACAGCAGCAGACCTACGCTTCTGTCAATTTGGACTGTAATCGAGTTGACTACCATATTGACGCCAGTTAAACGTCCGCCTACAAAGTGCCGTACAAAAGTAAAACAACATTTTTTCTATTCTTTTGTCATAATTTTAATGTCTCTCTACTGAAATGCCCTGTCTTGAACAATGACAATATTATAAATATGCATACTATTATAGCTATTTACTTACTTATTTATTTATTAAACTTTTGCCCGGCTGCTTCCCAGAGGAGCATAAAGTGAGTGGTGGGCTATTTAAGTGTTTGTACTGGGAAGTTGATTTACCTCGAAAAAAATGATCCTCTGATTTACAAATGTCTCTTTATAAATCCATGGCTATGGACTCATTGGGGTTTAGAGTCCCAAATGGCGGCAAGGCTACCGCAGTGCTATCTAGCGGCTGTTGTCAAAAAAGCACCAGAGTTTTGCTCTTTGCTATGGATGGGTATTGTTAGGATTTTATCGATACTGCGACTCTTATCAATACTCCTTATTGGTTCAGTTCTTTTTCATTACTAAATAATTGCTTTTTAATATTTTATTAAAAAAAATAATTAATTCAGAACAGGATTAGGATTTATTTATATTTTAAATATAACTAAATGTTTCTAGAGCAATAACAGTAATGTTTACAACAGCAAAGTCATTATATAAACTCAATAGTATAGCACTGGAAACAAATCTAAAATATCAAGAAAATAAATAATTCTGAATGAAGTTTTGAACGAGTGAAGAATACAAACATCAGGGATGTTAATAATTAACCGTTAACGGACATTAAGAATGTTTAAAATATAAAAAATTAAATAAAAAGCTGAGCAAAACGCAGAGGAGTGGCTTGTCACTTAAAGGAGAATAGTCGGTCCAACTTAACAGCCCACCTTAAGAGAGTCTGAGCCGTTGTTGCAAGACACGGGAGCTTGGCATGGGTCTTGAGGAGTTGTAGCATTTATTCACCAACGAATAAACTGTACACACACTGCACTGCTATGTTCACAGCTATAACGCCACCGACAACCCCACACTCACCGCTGCAACACACACATGGTCTGTCGGACACTCGCTAACGTTACGCCGCACTGACAGACCGTATGTGTGTGACAACGGCGAGTATGAAGCCACCAGCAGCGCTTTTTAGGTTTTACTGCACTTGAAGTAACAAGTGTAGATAAGTATAATACATTATTCCTACACAAAAACGTTAAAACATACCTATAAAAGAACCAAGAATGTCGGAGCTTATCAATACTACAGTCTTAAATAATTTAGTTGGGTTTTGGTACAAATCCCTACTAGTCATTAACAGTGTCTGTGTCTGTTGTTTTGTGCTGTGCAGGTGGTGTACAGTGGGTTTTTAAACCGTTTAGAATGAAAACAGCTGCCTGTTGCGGCCTAAAACGATGGTGTACCAAAACAGTAAAGTTGTGTCCGGACAGCTAAACAATGAGCTGAAAGTTGATATTAAGCTCCGTAAAGCCGAGGGGACCTGCAGATTCAGGTGATAATTCTCTTTAGGTTCATCAATATGAGCGACTCCTTTTCACATTGTCATTTGATACATCCTTATTATAAAAGTATCGATTAAATGTATTGAAATGTCACTTACTCAAATACTATACCAAATATAAAAACAAAACGTGTCACACTGTAGATGCTCTATAGATTTGCACTAAGTAAATTGGCGGCAGTAAGATGGATTGCAAGGGGTTTGTCTTATGATGAGTGGCTTACACAGGGGAATACACATTGCCCTTATTTAACAGAAATGAAGAGGAGGACTGCTTCTCTTAGTAGCCACTCCTGTCAAAACAGTTAAAGCTTGACAGAGCTCTGTCACCAGAAAGAGAGAGAAGAGCACACAACACAGTGCTGATGCTGAAGCACAGAAGAGGACACTTCTCTACATAAATCACTGCAGTGTGGACATTTTTACAATGAATTTATTCAACTCAGCTCTCGGGAAAAACATCACTTTTGTGCATCCTGCATATTTCATAATAAGTGGTTTATCTGGCATCCCTAAAATCAAACATTACTATGTCTTTCTCTTTTTTGTTTATATTGTTTCAGTGCTGGGAAACACAGTTGTGATGACCGTAATATACTTGGATCATAATCTGAGAACTCCAAAATATATTGCAGTTTTTAATTTAGCATTTGTGGACCTGTTTGGTAACTCTGCTCTGGTGCCGAAGCTCCTTGACATCTTTCTGTTTAACCATCGTTCCATCCCCTACAGCGACTGCTTGGCGTTCCTTTATTTCTGCTACACCTGCCTTTCGATGCAGTCATTTAATCTGGTTGCACTCTCCTACGACAGACTGATAGCCATCATCTACCCACTGCACTACCAAGTGAAGGTGACCCACAGATTCATGCTGTCTTTGATTGCCTCTTTCTGGCTCTTTGTTATAATTGCTGTGCTCATTGCAGTTGGCCTTATTACGAGACTTTCCTTCTGTAAATCTGTGGTTATTAACAGCTATTTCTGTGACCATGGCCAGATATACCGGCTTGCATGCAATGACCATTTCCCCAATTATGTCGTTAGTTGTTTGTTCCCTGTTGTTATTTTCTGGCTGCCATTCACGTTTATCTCGGTAAGTTACTTATATATCGGCTGTACTTTGGCTAAAGTGGCCACAGTTCAAGAAGGACTCAAGGCCTTTAAAACATGCGTAGCTCATCTCTCATTGGTGGCAATATATTTCATCCCACTGTTAACCACATTTACCCTGATGGAAAAAATACATCCAAATGCCAGGATCATAAACCTGTCTCTGACCTCCATCTTTCCTCCCATGCTGAACCCAATCATTTATGTTCTGCAGACACAAGAAATCAAAGAATCTGTGAAAAGGTTGTTAAAAATCCGAGGGAAGTCCAAAATAACACAGAAAGTAACCACAATGTGACTATTTGTCTCTGCTATACACCATCTCTTTTGGTGTTTTATTTGCTGTAAATTGGCCAATAGTAGAATTATCCTTTCTAACATCACGTACATGTTTGTAAATTGAATATGAATTAAATAATGATAATCATATTATATAAAGATAAGACCACAATAATAACTTCAAACTCCTGTTACAGTGTATGAGCCCACTGAGGTAAGACTGCAGTTTCTGCCTGTGTGATAAAAGCGGCATCCAAGAAGTGATTTCAAAGAAAGCAATTCATTGTGTTTTCATAGGAATGTTTAAAGATGTACAACACATCTATTAAAAAAAATATATTGGTAATTGTCAAGGTAATTCACAAAACTATCTCTGTCCTCCACAACGTTTTCAAAAGTAATAGTAAGAAAGACTATATGAAAGAATATATAAATACTTGAAAAATCACAGTGAATATATTTTTTAACTTATCTTTGTCTTTATTTGCTGGTAGTCATTTAACAGCAAAATGTTTGATTTGTTCTTTGTGTTTTTTATCATTATTTCTGAAGGGGGTTATAGAATGAAAAAGCAGCCTACATTGAAATTATTCTCTACAAAGTTATAGAATTTTGTGAGCCTATATATATTCAAATATTTATTTCTAAAATCAATGATAACTTGGATATTGTTACAAATGTTTTGTTGTTTCTGTGCATCACGATGAGTGTTCTTTCTACATCTTTATTGACCTGTAATAAAACAAAAGTCTGCCACCATGCTTGCGGCTCTGTGAGATTGTACTTAATCACGATGCTTTGAGCTATACGCTACCATGAAATTAGATTTCTTTTAATGACAATATATAAAAAAGAAGACATATATCAATAAATTATATATGCACAGCCTCACCAGGAGGCATCATATCTTTGTACAATATTTGTCAAAGGGATAAAACACAATAAAACCATTTTGGTCGTTTTGGTGTAGGTGTGGTGACTGTTGACTGTTTGAGTGAACTAAATTTGCAGACTTCTGAATCTTCCGTGTGCAAAAAAATAATAGAATGATCACATAGGCCAAGATCTTTAACCCTGCTTTTTGAGATTTTGGATTGGTCCGATGCAAATACTAGGTCAATAATGGTTTGGATGGAAGTACAATCCCTTGTGAACTGTGTAATCTGTTGATATATATCAGATAGATGGCAAAAATTCCTTCGAACTTTGCAAATAGAAGAGTCTTTCTTTTGGACATTGGTGTTAAAGTCTCCAATCATAATCTCCTCAGATTTAACCAAGTCAACAGAGTTTGCGCAGGCGTCTTCTAATAGATCACAGAAGTTGTTTTGAGCCGGCGGTTTATAACTGTATCCAATTAGAATGGGTTTTTATTTAGGTAATAATATGTCAGCCTTATGTCAGATCTTACATAAACACAAACACCGCCTCCTTTGCGGTTCCTGTCTTTCCTAATGACGGTATAGTTTTCTTTTTTTAGAATGACAATGCTAACATGCTGATCTAGTAGGTGTAATGTTTACCATGTTCACCATCTTAGTTTAGTCTGTAAGCACGCTAACATTTGCTAATTAACAGTAAACACTGCGTACAGCTGAGGCTGACGGGAATGTCATTAGTTTTGCAGCTCTGGGAGTCACAATGGGCTGGTGGAGTGCTGGGTCTAACCTCTGCAACGGCAGCAACAGAATGTTTGCTGATTCGACATTGAGTCGGGGTGTCCCCCGGATCAGACACTCGGTGCTGGGGTTTGCACTGGCGGAATTTGAGGTAACTGGGGGTCTGTCTCCCGGAGTTGCTGCTTGTTCTAATCCTGGCGAAGCAGCCTCACAGCAGCGAGAGGATGAGACGAAGGTGCGAGTCATTTTCTCGTTTCTGCCACTTTGAATTTAATCCAATAAACAAACTATCAAAACTTACACGGACCATGGATGTAACATTGACAAGCCCTCGGTGCAGCTCTTTGTTCTCTTAACTAAGGGCAGACTGGCGCTACAGTGACTCACTAACGACTGTCAGAAAAATTCTTTTGCTTGGTCTTCCTCTAGGTTGTTGCTGTGATTCCTGTAAAGAACAATTGATCAGCAGGCTCATTTATGAGGTGCTTCGTATTGACCATTTGTGGTTGAATGTGGGCATGTAGAGGGCGGGATATGAGGCTGATCCACGTGCGGACAATTCTGAGTTGATTTGGCAGGTTTATGCACAGTTTTATAAATCTGAATATTTTTTGGCGTATGTACATTTCCTCATTTGAACTTATGCAAACATTTAGTGTGAATTCTCCGCAGAGAATTAAATGAGGCCGCTGGTGACAATAGTTACACAATAGAGTTGATTACATCACCACATCGATGATGACACAAACTATGAGACAGTTACACATTGAATACAGCCACGTGCATTTCTGCCGTCTCACAATGAAAGGGGTGGGATACAAATATCAGGTCTCTCACGGTACGGCTCACTTCAGTGCACTGCACACTTGACGTTGTCTGAGGTGAGTTTGTTTACAACAACTCCTTTCAAGCAACTGTGTCATCCTTTATTATATATTCTATTGTTTTCTCGTTTTACATTTAGGGAAACAGATATTCATAATGACCCCAGAAGAGAAAGCTGCTACCATATTTAATACCACATTTGTTCGCCCTGCCAAGTTCTATATCAGTGGGTTTTCCAACATCCCTCATGTTAAGTATTACTATGTCTTCCTGTGTTTTGTTTATATCATAACTGTTCTTGGGAATAGCTTCCTTCTGTCAGTTATTTACCTGGTCAAGACTCTTCATACTCCTAAATACATGATTGTGTTTAACCTGGCTTTTTCAGATGTGTGTGGGAGCACTGCTCTCATCCCAAAACTGTTAGACACCTTTTTGTTTGACAGGAGATACATTGACTATGAGGCTTGCTTAAGTTACATGTTCTTTGTTTTATTCTTTGCAAGTATGCAGTCATGGACACTTGTCACAATGGCATATGACAGATTTATAGCAATTTGCTTCCCTTTAAGGTACCATAATATTGTGACTAAACCAGCTATTGCTGCAATGCTGCTGTTTTCATGGCTTTTTTTAGTGAGTCTGGTATCACTTACTGTTGGGGCTATTGATCGCCTCTCCTTCTGTAGATCTTTGGTGGTAAAGAGCTTTTACTGTGATCATGCACCAGTATATCGTCTGGCCTGTAATGACACGTCTTTAAATAACATAATAGCATATGTTGCTTTCATTGTAATCCTCTGTATTCCTCTTATATTGATAGCATTGACATATGTTTGCATTTCCATAGCACTGAGCAGGATTGCATCAGGAGAGGAACGACTCAAAGCATCTAAAACTTGTACTTCTCATCTGATTCTTGTGGCTATTTTCTTCCTACCACTTGTGGGCACCAACATAGCAGCAGTTGTCTCCTTCATCCGTCCTAATGTGAGGATAATAAACTCCTCTTTGACACACACCATACCAGCTTTGCTGAATCCCATTATATACTCTTTAAAGACAGAAGAAGTGCTGATCTCTATCAAGAGGCTAAGCAAAAGAAATAGGATCTGCAACACAATCAAAAAATAGTGAACTCTCTATCACTGCAAAATGACACAAAGTGTTACAATAGCACAATTTAATAATAGCAACTATTTATTACCAACTTCTTACTTATAAGCACTATGATTTTATTTTTAGAAATAATTATCGTGAGGAAATTTGTCATTTACTGTACTTGTGTACTTGTTAGCTATATAACATGATCAGATGAAATGGTTGCGTTTACGTATGCATTACTATCTTGTTTTTGAGTGTTTTGAGCAAAAATGCCAAATATTATCCGGTTCCAGGCATTAGCGCAGCCAGAAAAAAACTGTGTTTGCCACATGATCTAGGCGCAAACTGGAACTGAAATCCAGCCCAGGACTTTAAGATGGAGAGGCCTTTTATGCGAGCACCTGGAGGACGCAGGTGGAATGTTTTTTGGGCAGTTTTAACACTATTACAGCCACTACCACCTCAGTTTTAGACAATTCACCTTAAAGCAACTTGTGATTTTTTGGTTGTAGCTGTAGCTTTTAAAGCTTAAGTGAAGATAATGGCATCATATAAAACTAGAAAACCTAAGAAATTCATTGGTACTTACCATATCATACTTGCTTGTCGCAAAGGAGGCTAAATAATGTTCCAAACTTATGCTAAATTTTGAAAAACTGGCATGGCCATTTTCAAATTGGGCCCTTGACCTCTGACCTCAAGATGTGTGAATGAAAATGGGTTCTCTGGGTACACAAGTCTCCCCTTTACAGACATGCCCACTTTATGATAATCACATGCAGTTTGGGGCAAGTCATAGTCAAGTCAACACACTGACAGCTGTGATGATTTGAGATAAAAAGCTAAAGGTAATATATTAAAAAAAAACTGATCCTGTTTAGGGAAATTTAAATGCCGCAAATTTAGATCAGCACAATAAAGACATACATCCTAAAGTATGGGTAAACTAGAGATCAGTTTTTTTTAGCTCTCCATCTTACCTATAATTATTATCATCGCTCTGTTAGGCAAAGGTGCAACTGTTTTTCAGGGGTCAGTCACATTACACTTTTATCTTACATTCACTTCCCTTAAAATCCATGCAGAGGGTTGGAAAAAGTAACCACATCTATATGTACAGAGTTTTTTGCAAAGTTAAAGCTTGGTAAAACAATGACTGATAAGATGGTATGATATAAACAGTCTTGACAAAAAGAGGCACTCAAGACTCACAGGCTGAAGATGAAACATGGAGTCTACAATTCTGGTAGGCTTGCACCATCTAGTGCAGGGGTCTGCAACCTGCGGCTCCGGAGCCACATGCGGCTCTATAGCCCCTCTCCAGTGGCTCCCTGTGGATATTTAAAAAAATTGTGGAAATGAATAACTGTTTTTTTGTTTACATTTTCAATTTTACTTATCATTGTTGTAGGTCTATAGTACGACGGAGTATGAGGGCCACATTGAGGAAAAAAAAATAAATCTGAGGTTTCGAGAATAAAGTCATATTATTACGACAATAAAGTCATAGGTTTGTGAGAAAAAAGTTGTAGTAGTATGAGAATAAAGTCATAATATAAAGTAGTAAATTTACGTGTTATTTTCTTTTTTTTCTCGTAATATTTCGACTTTATTCTTGTGATATTACGACTTTTTTTCTCGTAAAGTTATGACTTTATTCTCGTAATATTATGACTTTTTTTCTCGTAAAGTTATGACTTTATTCTCGTAATATTACGACTTTTTTCTTGTAAAGTTATGACTTTATTCTCGTAATATTATGACTTTTTTTCTTGTAAAGTTATGACTTTATTCTCGTAATATTACGACTATTTTTCTCGTAAAGTTATGACTTTATTCTCGTAATATTACGACTTTTTTCTTGTAAAGTTATGACTTTATTTTCGTAACATTACGACTTTTTTCTCATAATATTACTTTATTCTCGAAATCTCCGTTTTTTTTCCCCTCAATGTGGCCCTAATACTCTTCGTACATTTGAACTTTGGCCCTCACTGCATTAGACGTACAGTATATACTATATACTTAGACTATAGGCTCTAGACAGATTTTTTAAAGTACAGTGCAATGTATTTTTATACTGTATCTTTATGAGGTAGGTTTATAAGAGTACACAATAAATAAGACATCATTAAACATATTCATTTTGAAATCCTTTGCTTGGTCTTCCTCTCAGTTGTTGCTGTGATTCCTGTAAAGAACAATTGATCAGCAGGCTCATTGATATGAAGAAGCATTTATGAGGTGCTTCGTATTGACCATTTATGGTTGAATGTGGGCATGTAGAGGGCGGGATATGAGGCTGATCCACGTGCGGACAATTCCAAGTTGGTTTGGCAGGTTTATGCACAGATTTATAAATCTGAATATTTTTTGGCGTATGTACATTTCCTCATTTGAACTTATGCAAACATTTAGTGTGAATTCTCCGCAGAGAATTAAATGAGGCCCCTGGTGACAATAGTTACACAATAGAGTCGATTACATCACCACATCGATGATGACACAAACTAAGAGACAGTTACACATTGAATGACCATGTGATACAGCCACATGCATTTCTACTGTATTTCAATGAAAGGGGTGGGATACAAATATCAGGTCTCTCACGGTACGGCTCACTTCAGTGCACTGCACACTTGACGTTGTCTGAGGTGAGTTTGATTACAACAACTCCTTTCAAGCAACTGTGTCATCCTTTATTATATATTCTGTTATTTTCTCTTTTTACATTTAGGGAAACAGATATTCATAATGACCCCAGAAGAGAAAGCTGCTACCATATTTAATACCACATTTGTTCGCCCTGCCAAGTTCTATATCAGTGGGTTTTCCAACATCCCTCATGTTAAGTATTACTATGTCTTCCTGTGTTTTGTTTATATCATAACTGTTCTTGGGAATAGCTTCCTTCTGTCAGTTATTTACCTGGTCAAGACTCTTCATACTCCTAAATACATGATTGTGTTTAACCTGGCTTTTTCAGATGTGTGTGGGAGCACTGCTCTCATCCCAAAACTGTTAGACACCTTTTTGTTTGACAGGAGATACATTGACTATGAGGCTTGCTTAAGTTACATGTTCTTTGTTTTATTCTTTGCAGGTATGCAGTCATTGACACTTGTTACAATGGCATATGACAGATTTATAGCAATTTGCTTCCCTTTGAGGTACCATAGTATTGTGACTAAACCAGCTATTGCTGCAATGCTGCTGTTTTCATGGCTTTTTTTAGTGAGTCTGGTATCACTTACTGTTGGGGCTATTGATCGCCTCTCCTTCTGTAGATCTTTGGTGGTAAAGAGCTTTTACTGTGATCATGCACCAGTATATCTTCTGGCCTGTAATGACACGTCTTTAAATAACATAATAGCATATGTTGATTTCATTATTTTCATCTGTCTTCCTCTTATATTGATAGCATTGACATATGTTTGCATTTCCATAGCACTGAGCAGGATTGCATCAGGAGAGGAACGACTCAAAGCATCTAAAACTTGTACTTCTCATCTGATTCTTGTGGCTATTTTCTTCCTACCAGTTGTGGGCACCAACATAGCAGCAGTTGTCTCCTTCATCCGTCCTAATGTGAGGATAATAAACTCCTCTTTGACACACACCATACCAGCTTTGCTGAATCCCATTATATACTCTTTAAAGACAGAAGAAGTGCTGATCTCTATCAAGAGGCTAAGCAAAAGAAATAGGATCTGCAACACAATCAAAAAATAGTGAACTCTCTATCACTGCAAAATGACACAAAGTGTTACAATAGCACAATTTAATAATAGCAACTATTTATTACCAACTTCTTACTTATAAGCACTATGATTTTATTTTTAGAAATAATTATCGTGAGGAAATTTGTCATTTACTGTACTTGTGTACTTGTTAGCTATATAACATGATCAGATGAAATGGTTGCGTTTACGTATGCATTACTATCTTGTTTTTGAGTGTTTTGAGCAAAAATGCCAAATATTATCCGGTTCCAGGCATTAGCGCAGCCAGAAAAAAACTGTGTTTGCCACATGATCTAGGCGCAAACTGGAACTGAAATCCAGCCCAGGACTTTAAGATGGAGAGGCCTTTTATGCGAGCACCTGGAGGACGCAGGTGGAATGTTTTTTGGGCAGTTTTAACACTATTACAGCCACTACCACCTCAGTTTTAGACAATTCACCTTAAAGCAACTTGTGATTTTTTGGTTGTAGCTGTAGCTTTTAAAGCTTAAGTGAAGATAATGGCATCATATAAAACTAGAAAACCTAAGAAATTCATTGGTACTTACCATATCATACTTGCTTGTCGCAAAGGAGGCTAAATAATGTTCCAAACTTATGCTAAATTTTGAAAAACTGGCATGGCCATTTTCAAATTGGGCCCTTGACCTCTGACCTCAAGATGTGTGAATGAAAATGGGTTATCTGGGTACACAAGTCTCCCCTTTACAGACATGCCCACTTTATGATAATCACATGCAGTTTGGGGCAAGTCATAGTCAAGTCAACACACTGACAGCTGTGATGATTTGAGATAAAAAGCTAAAGGTAATATATTAAAAAAAAACTGATCCTGTTTAGGGAAATTTAAATGCCGCAAATTTAGATCAGCACAATAAAGACATACATCCTAAAGTATGGGTAAACTAGAGATTGTTTTTTTTAGCTCTCCATCTTACCTATAATTATTATCATCGCTCTGTTAGGCAAAGGTGCAACTGTTTTTCAGGGGTCAGTCACATTACACTTTTATCTTACATTCACTTCCCTTAAAATCCATGCAGAGGGTTGGAAAAAGTAACCACATCTATATGTGCAGAGTTTTTTGCAAAGTTAAAGCTTGGTAAAACAATGACTGATAAGATGGTATGATATAAACAGTCTTGACAAAAAGAGGCACTCAAGACTCACAGGCTGAAGATGAAACATGGAGTCTACAATTCTGGTAGGCTTGCGCCATCTAGTGCAGGGGTCTGCAACCTGCGGCTCCGGAGCCACATGCGGCTCTATAGCCCCTCTCCAGTGGCTCCCTGTGGATTTTTAAAAAAAATTGTGGAAATGAATAACTGTTTTTTTGTTTACATTTTCAATTTTATGTATCATTGTTGTAGGTCTATGGTACGACGGAGTATGAGGGCCACATTGAGGAAAAAAAAAAATCGGAGGTTTCGAGAATAAAGTCATATTATTACGACAATAAAGTCATAGGTTTATGAGAAAAAAGTTGTAGTATTATGAGAATAAAGTCATAATATAAAGTAGTAAATTTACGTGTTATTTTCTTTTTTTTCTCGTAATATTTCGACTTTATTCTTGTGATATTACGACTTTTTTTCTCGTAAAGTTATGACTTTATTCTCGTAATATTATGACTTTTTTTCTCGTAAAGTTATGACTTTATTCTCGTAATATTACGACTTTTTTCTTGTAAAGTTATGACTTTATTCTCGTAATATTACGACTATTTTTCTCGTAAAGTTATGACTTTATTCTCGTAATATTACGACTTCTTTCTTGTAAAGTTATGACTTTATTTTCGTAACATTACGACTTTTTTCTCATAATATTACTTTATTCTCGAAATCTCCGTTTTTTTTCCCCTCAATGTGGCCCTAATACTCTTCGTACATTTGAACTTTGGCCCTCACTGCATTAGACGTACAGTATATACTATATACTTAGACTATAGGCTCTAGACAGATTTTTTAAAGTACAGTGCAATGTATTTTTATACTGTTTCTTTATGAGGTAGGTTTATAAGAGTACACAATAAATAAGACATCATTAAACATATTCATTTTGAAATCCTTTGCTTGGTCTTCCTCTCAGTTGTTGCTGTGATTCCTGTAAAGAACAATTGATCAGCAGGCTCATTTATGAGGTGCTTCGTATTGACCATTTATGGTTGAATGTGGGCATGTAGAGGGCGGGATATGAGGCTGATCCATGTGCGGACAATTCCAAGTTGGTTTGGCAGGTTTATGCACAGTTTTATAAATCTGAATATTTTTTGGCGTATGTACATTTCCTCATTTGAACTTATGCAAACATTTAGTGTGAATTCTCCGCAGAGAATTAAATGAGGCCCCTGGTGACAATAGTTACACAATAGAGTCGATTACATCACCACATCGATGATGACACAAACTATGAGACAGTTATACATTGAATGACCATGTGATACAGCCACATGCATTTCTACTGTATTTCAATGAAAGGGGTGGGATACAAATATCAGGTCTCTCACGGTACGGCTCACTTCAGTGCACTGCACACTTGACGTTGTCTGAGGTGAGTTTGATTACAACAACTCCTTTCAAGCAACTGTGTCATCCTTTATTATATATTCTGTTGTTTTCTCGTTTTACATTTAGGGAAACAGATATTCATAATGACCCCAGAAGAGAAAGCTGCTACCATATTTAATACCACATTTGTTCGCCCTGCCAAGTTCTATATCAGTGGGTTTTCCAACATCCCTCATGTTAAGTATTACTATGTCTTCCTGTGTTTTGTCTATATCATAACTGTTCTTGGGAATAGCTTCCTTCTGTCAGTTATTTACCTGGTCAAGACTCTTCATACTCCTAAATACATGATTGTATTTAACCTGGCTTTTTCAGATGTGTGTGGGAGCACTGCTCTCATCCCAAAACTGTTAGACACCTTTTTGTTTGACAGGAGATACATTGACTATGAGGCTTGCTTAAGTTACATGTTCTTTGTTTTATTCTTTGCAAGTATGCAGTCATGGACACTTGTCACAATGGCATATGACAGATTTATAGCAATTTGCTTCCCTTTAAGGTACCATAGTATTGTGACTAAACCAGCTATTGCTGCAATGCTGCTGTTTTCATGGCTTTTTTTAGTGAGTCTGGTATCACTTACTGTTGGGGCTATTGATCGCCTCTCCTTCTGTAGATCTTTGGTGGTAAAGAGCTTTTACTGTGATCATGCACCAGTATATCGTCTGGCCTGTAATGACACGTCTTTAAATAACATATTGGCATATGTTGCTTTCATTGTAATCCTCTGTATTCCTCTTATATTGATAGCATTGACATATGTTTGCATTTCCATAGCATTGAGCAGGATTGCATCAGGAGAGGAACGACTCAAAGCATCTAAAACTTGTACTTCTCATCTGATTCTTGTGGCTATTTTCTTCCTACCACTTGTGGGCACCAACATAGCGGCAGTAGCCTCCTCCATCCATCCTAATGTGAGGATAATAAACTCCTCTTTGACACACACCATACCAGCTTTGCTGAATCCCATTATATACTCTTTAAAGACAGAAGAAGTGCTGATCTCTATCAAGAGGCTAAGCAAAAGAAATAGCATCTGCAACACAATCAAAAAATAGTGAACTCTCTATCACTGCAAAATGACACAAAGTGTTACAATAGCACAATTTAATAATAGCACTGAATAACTGTTTTTTTGTTGACATTTTCAATTTTATTTATCATTGTTGTAGGAGTATTAGGGCCACATTGAGGAAAAAAAATAAATCTGAGATTTCGAGAATAATGTCATAATATTACGAGAATAAAGTCATAGGTTTATTAAAAAAAAGTTGTAGTATTATGAAAATAAAGTCATAATATAAAGTAGTAATTTTACGTGGTATTTTCTTTTTTTTCTCGTAATATTACGATAATAAAGCCGTAATATTACGAGAAAAAAAGAAAATAACACGTAAAATTACTACTTTATGTTATGACTTTATTCTCATAATACTAAAAAAAAAATTCTCGTAAAGTTATGACTTTATTCTCGTAATATTACGACTATTTTTCTCATAAAGTTATGACTTTATTCTCGTAATATTACGACTTTTTCTTCTAAAGGTATGACTTTATTTTCGTAACATTAGGACTTTTTTCTCATAATATGACTTTATTCTTGAAATCTCTGTTTATTTCCCCTCAATGTGGCCCTAATACTCTTCGTACATTTGCACTTTGGCCCTCACTGCATTAGACTTACAGTATATACTATATACTTAGACTATAGGCCGTGTTACCTTCATCACAATGCTCAAATCTTTTGCGGCTCTAGACAGGTTTTTTCTATTATTTTTGCCTAAAATGGCTCTTTTGATAGTAAAGGTTGCAGACCCCTGATCTAGTGGTTTCTACTGTACTATTTTACTGTATTTGTGGTTTACAGTGGAAATGTACAGTATAATCCAAAACAGAGGCAGGGTGGCTTTCTGTGTCTACTATGTCACCAGTTTAGCATTAGCACCTATATAGCTCACTAGTAAGATTTTAGTCTCCTGCCTATATATTGAAATTTGGGGGACTGCTGTAAAAGCGAACAAGCTAAACATAAGTAATGTTTTGTATTAAAAAGGGCTGTAGAATGGTATATATCCTGCCACTTCCTTATCTGGTGTCAAGAACAAGATGATTTAATTTGGTTGCATACATTTTCAGACAGATGAAAATGAAACCATCTAATGCTTTTATTGTGGGTGTGATCTGTGCCATATACATGTGCTTAGCTTCGGCCTTTTTAGTCAATGAATTAGGAGGACCTTGACAGCTTGCCACCCATTACAGTCACTGATGTGTTTTGGCGTTAGTGAACACCTGTCAGCAGTTCAAAATATGTAAATCTCTGGAAACCGATTTCCAATTTACAAATGGGTAGGTATATGACCTTCAGATCTATAAGCCAAATGCCAACTACACAATCACCTGGACAAAGATAAGCTAACGTCAGCTAATCATAATTGATCTACTGGTATCTTTCAAAATTAAACCCATAATGTTAGCCCTACCTTTGTGTCCTACTGTATACTGTATATACTGTATTTCATGTTTTGAATCTTATTCACTGTGCAGTGTTTATCTTTTGACACTTGCAGTAAACAGCCAGCGGATGGCACTCGTACCCTTTATCCTCCAAGGCTGACTTTCTGTCGGTGACGTCACATTCCCATTCCCATTCCCTGTAGGATGTATGCAGATCTAATTATTGTTTGTACACATCTCACTGCTCTTTCAAAGAGCGATACATACAAGCTTATAAAATGAAATAAAATCAAAAATAAAATCGGTCAGCTGTATATTATCTCCAGATTATGAATGGTTTTGCAGTCAAACCTTTGAAAAAGACTGACAATAACTCATTTTTGGTAAAGCTTACTGTAACACTAATGTTTTAATTTACAAGAAGTATAAGATAATTACATTATGGTATACTAACTACAGTACTAGTATTTGTGTCTGTGATTTGTACCTGTCTGTAATAATGGGGGCACTTGTAGACTTAGTTCCTGTCTTAGTGTAACTTTTTAATCTCCATTATCCCGAACCCACCACCACCAGGCCCAAAACTGTAACCTCAACTTGTTTAACTTATTCATACTGAATAATTGACTTTGAGTTTACCCGGGACACTCAAACAGCTTTTCTTAAGTTAGAAACTCTAGACAGGTCAGAGTCCTGTGATTTGATTAACATTGGTCCTCCAAAGTGCTGCATAAATCAGAGCTCAGTCAGAGTTCACTCATCGCCCGCCCCAACCTGATGACAACGACCTCTTATGACTACATGGCAGACATAGTTGGGTAGAACAAAATGATTCTAAGAAGTCCAATTTGTGATGCCATCACCAGAGAGTGATGGTTAATGAATTTGACTTTAAAGGTGCTATTGATAACATTCAGCCACTAGATGTCGCACTCTCCCTCTCCCGTTCCATTTCATAGCCAGTTTGCTGTACAACCTGCATATTTTATGGTTGAGTGGAGACTCAGACATGTGATACCAACGTTGTTATACTATTGTCTCCCAGCTTTGTTAGAAGTGGGAACCAAACGTCAGATATCTTCCACAGAGATAAACAAAAGATTCATGTTGGACCCGTCAAGATTTTTAAAATGCTTAATTCACAATCATAACACAGTTTTGTTTTTTTAGGAAAAACAATACTTTTATTCATCATTTTTCAAAAAGCTCTGTGGAAAATGTTTTTTTTTTATTTATTTTTTTATATTTGTCTACATACAAATGCTATCAAATCTGAAATAAAATAAAATACCCTCTTCCATTTTTTACCTGTTAATGGGCATTTTTGGGAGAGTTTTTCCTTATCTGAAACGAGGGTCAAAGGACTGAGGGTGTCATATGCTGTGCAGATTGTAAAGTCCCTTGAGGCAAATTTGTGATTTGTAATATTGGGCTATATAAATACAATTGAATTGACTTGACTTGAACAACCAAACCTTTTACTGTTTAAACTTCATCATAATTAATCTCAGTTGGACCTATTCAAATAAAAAACAATACAAAATTGATGGAAATAGGTGGAGGTGTACATTCGTATTGTTTTTGTGAAGCTCTTATTTAATTGAAAGTGCACCGTCTTTCAAAGGACCACAAGAGAAAGGCCAGTAGTTTTAGCTTGGCTCGCTCCAACTCCTTTCAAATGAGAGATCATTTTATTTTTTTCCCCAACAAAAGCGAACATCTTGTTTTTATTCGTTTCTCAGAGCGGAAACTGATTTGTTGCAACCATTTATGTATGATGAGGCAGGAATTTCATCTTTGTAAAAAAAACAAAAGAGCACACAGGCGTTAAAAGTGCAGACATTTATTGGATGAAATCTTCAAAAGACAAAAAAGAAAAGCTGTAAAGTCGTAATTCGTATATATTTTAGTCTTGCCCTACTGTTAAAGCCCTTTTTACAGTCAGGCCATTTTATTCAGTTTAAAATGGCAATATTTTGCCAATTTCATTTTTATTACCAGTGCCAGTGCTCTGGTTTTCCTCTTGGCTTTTTAACCTTCTACACAAACATTTTAACATCTCTCCAAGGTCTGCTCTTGCGTTGGTCTGTGCCAATTTTATTTTGTCTTACCGGAGCCAGGGCTCTGATTTTGATCTCTTTGGTTTTCAAAGAATATATAAAAGGATTGACGCAGGGTGGGATGCAAGAGGCCAGCGACAGGCTCAGCACACGCTGGTCCAGGTCAATCAGATGCAGATAAAACCCGATAGTAAAAATGGTAATGAGAGGAATGAACGCTGGCCTTCAGTGATCAATTGATTCACTACAGCCAAAAATATGTGTATGCATTAGTATATCACACATGATGCAACTTTAATTAAATCACATTAAAATGAAATTGCAGTGCAGTACCCTGTTCGTGGCCTTCTTCACACTGATGACCTCATGGTTGAACCAAACTGCTGACCTATTTGAGACATTTCTGTCGAGAGGCATTATTAAGATAGCACACTGTTGGGGCTCTTTACTCACTGCACAAACATATTGGCTTTTGCTTTGTTTTATTAACCCTCAGAGGATAATTTTTCTTTTGTCTTACCAGAGCCAGGGCTCTGATTTTGATCTCTTTGGTTGTCAAAGAATATACAATAGGATTGACGCAGGGTGGGATGCAAGAGGCCAGCGACAGGCTCAGCACACGCTGCTCCGGGTCAATCACAGACAGATAAAACCCAATAGTAAAAATTGTAATGAGTGGAATGTAAAATAAAGCAACAAGGATGATATGTTCAAAGCATGTGGCCAGAGCTTTCACCCGACTGTCTAAAGATTTCATCCTGAACACAGTCACCAGGATGCTGACATAAGACAGAAGAATAAAAGCAAAGGGTACTGCAAGGATCAAAAAAGTGAGCATAGAAGCTGTAGTCCACTGCATTGTGTTATCATTACAGGCGAGTCTAAACACAGGCGCATAGTCACAGAAATAGCTGAACACTCTGACAGAATTGCAAAAAGACAGTCGAGTCATTATACCTACTAAAAATGCAATGATTCCAAGAGTTAAAGACCAAGTCAGGCCGACAATACAAGACATGCTCCGCAGTGTGTTGATGGAGTTGTGACGCAGAGGGAAACATATTGCAATCAACCTGTCATAGGCAAGTATAGCGAGTGCATATGACTCCAGAGATACAGCAGCATAGTAGACAAACATCTGTAACAGACAGAGGTTGAATGGAACAAAGTTGTCTTTAACGAGGAAAGTCTTTATCATGCTGGGAATAATGCTTGTGTTAAGGACTAAATCAATTACTGCGAGGTTGACCACAGCCAGAAACTTTGGAGTGTGTAAGCAATGATTAAAGACAATTACATAGATCACCAAACTGTTGAACAGCACAGTAACCACATAAACAAAAAGAAGAAAGATGAAGTAGACACTGATGAAGGGAAATGTCTCAAATCCGATGATATAGAAGCCCGGAGGATGAATGATGAGAGAGTCGTTTAAAACAGTCCTGAGAAAAGACATAGTTTAACTTTGCAGCCTGTGTTGGAGGACGACCTCTGCTTAAAACCTCTCCAGTCTAAAGAACAGAGAAATCATGTCATATTGTACATTACACCTCCGTAGAGGCTATAAACCACATGTATAACATCCATGCCAGTTCATTGAGTACATTTAAACACAACGGTATACAACACATAAGTGTCAGTAAGTTAAAGCATGTGCTAATAAATCAGTGAATGCAGCTTACCTGATGTTCTCCTAATGCTTGTTTAGCAGCAGCTCTATTTGATGCTGCATCCAAAGGCAGCCATCGGATGACTGCGTGTCTGACCTGTGTACAGTGGAAGATATACTTTCCTCATTGATCCTTTGAGATAAAGCTTCCAGCCGTTAATGAGGACATCATTTAGCAATACCCTTTAATTAATGGCATTAGTTTGATTCATAAGGAGCAGGGTTGTACAGTAGCTTACTTACTGATTCATCTTTTCTTGTGCTCAAAAGTAAAGTAATAATTTGTTATATTTAGTTCAACAGGGTGTGCAAGTGAATCATGGACAGTTGTAAAGAGGGTAGCTCATTCACTATCATTTTTCAGAGTTTTCACATTTTGGTACTCTAAAACATTAAGTTTTTAGAGTGATACAGTAGATTTAAACCTGGCCTGTGGAGTCACTGGGCCACGTGGCACAAGCCAGTTCTTATAGGGCACTTGCACTTGAGTTTACTGATACTGAAATGGAGTCTATGAATCTCACATTAATCAGCATGGTCACTTTTTTCCCCCGTGAATTTTAATCCACCTTGCTAAAATCAAATGAGCCTCCCACAGGGTCTGTTATCTGCTTTTGTTGGTCTGAGATGACGAATTATTGCAATTTTAAATTGTAAACTTTATAGTCAAATATTGCTGCATGACTGCACGAAAGAAGCGTATGAATGACACGATAATGCACAAGGCAAAAGTGTGTAATAAGAACATCGTTCTTGCTTTTCGGCGTGTCATTTGTACGCCATGTAGTCTGTACTGACTGCAATGTAAATGCATCTGTGTGAATATGCTATGTGATGTTACATTGTTTTTCCGTACGTATTGTACTTAGTTTACGAACTTATTTTAAGCCCAACCATGACATTTTCCCTTAACCTGACTAAGTGGTTTTGTTGCCTAAACCTAAGTGAGTGGTTTTGCTGCCCCCTGCTGGTACTGCACCTCCATTCACGTGTGTAATATTCAAAGTGTGACACTGACACGCTATCCTCTGGTAGACAGGCAGGTCTATTACATATTTTGGTGTGATCTCAGGTTGAATATTGACACAGTGAGGACTGCTGGATATCAAAAGAAAAGCATAAGGAGAAACTTAAAGCCTAATTAGGTGTTGCAGGGTTATCTCCTGAGCAGGGCATCTAGCCAGCAGGGAGGGTGTCCGTGTATTGTGGAAAGTCGCCATGCAGTCTTTTAAAGTCTGAACCTGGATCTGGTACGTAAACCATTCCTGATTTTCAGTCATGCACTCCTTCGTGGCATAGTGTAGCTCAGCACAAACAAATAGCCTAAGTTCCTTTCAAATAAAATGTTATTTATTCAATAAAAGCACACATTGGATTTAGTGGATTCCCCAAACACCAGAGCTATAATTAATGTGGTGAAGCCACTTAAATGAGATAAATCAAGAATCTATTATTTGAACAGATATGAAGTACACAGGGATGAAAAGTTCACATATTTAATGCAGGGAATCTTCAAATGAGGTGAAGGATACTTGTAAAGCTTTTTACAATCAGGCCATTCTATTCCCTTAACATCATAGAGAGGTGGAAAATAAACTACTAAAGTTAATAAACACATATTCACTTTTCATCGGTCAAAAATAACATTTCTGAATAGTTGAAGTAGCTTCAGATTTGACAAATTTAAGTTTTTGAAAATGAATAGTTACAATCAAATCTCATCACAATGTCACACTCCCCCCCCCCCCACCTACATCTTAAAGTACATCACATATTAGAGCACAACACATGCACATACAGTTTAACAATGTTTATTTAGCATTGTGTCTGTTGGGATTCACTTGTAGTCTCACTAGCAAGAAGATGTTTTTTTTCTGCAATATCTGTCTAAACCTCAAGGGAGCTACTCTATTTTTGTCCAACACCGGTGGAATACAGCTACTGTAGATTTTACAAAAAGGGTGGTAAAAAGAAAGGCTCTAATTGTACTTTTATGAATTTTAAGCCATCAGTGATCAATTGACTCACTACAGCCAAAAAAGATGGGTATGATTTGGTATATTACACATGATGCAACTTTAATTAAATAACATTAAAATGAAATTGCAGTGCAGTACCCTGTTCATGGCCTTCTTCACACTGATGACCTCATGGTTGGAAAAAAAACTGCTGACCCATTTGGGACATTTCTGTTGAGAAGCATTATTAAGATAGCACACTGTTGGGGCTCTTTACTCACTGCACAAACATATTGGCTTTTGCTTTGTTTTATTAACCCTCAGAGGATTGCTTTTTTGTTGGTTTGTTTGTGGTGTGCCAATTTTATTTTGTCTTACCAGAGCCAGGGCTCTGATTTTGATCTCTTTGGTCTTCAAAGAATATACAATAGGATTGACGCAGGGTGGGATGCAAGAGGCCAGCGACAGGCTCAGCACACGCTGGTCCGGGTCAATCAGACGCAGATAAAACCCGATAGTAAAAATTGTAATGAGTGGAATGTAAAATACAGCAACGAGGATGATATGCTCAACGCATGTGGCCAGAGCTTTCACCCGACTGTCTAAAGATTTCATCCGGAACACAGTCACCAGGATAATAACATAAGAGAGAAGAATAAAAGCAAAGGGTACTGCAAGGATCAAAATAGTTAGAAAAGAAGCTGCAAACCAGTGCAGAGTGTAATCATTACAGGCAAGTCTAAACACAGGTGCATAGTCACAGAAATAGCTGAACACTCTGACAGAACTGCAAAAAGACAGTCGAGTCATTATACCTGTAGAAAATGCTGTTACTCCCAGAGCAAACGACCAAGTCAGGCCGACAATACAAGACATGCTCCGCAGTGTGTTGATGGAGTTGTGACGCAGAGGGAAACATATTGCGATCAACCTGTCATAGGCAAGTATAGCGAGTGCATATGACTCCAGAGATACAGCAGCATAGTAGACAAACATCTGTAACAGACAGAGGTTGAATGGAACAAAGTTGTCTTTAACGAGGAAAGTCTTTATCATGCTGGGAATAATGCTTGTGTTAAGGAATAAATCAATTACTGCGAGGTTGACCACAGCCAGAAACTTTGGAGTGTGTAAGCAATGATTAAAGACAATTACATAGATCACCAAACTGTTGAACAGCACAGTAACCACATAAACAAAAAGAAGAAAGATGAAGTAGACACTGATGAAGGGAAATGTCTCAAATCCGATGATATAGAAGCCCGGAGGACGAATGATGAGAGAGTCGTTTAAAACAGTCCTGAGAAAAGACATAGTTTAACTTTGCAGCCTGTGTTGGAGGACGACCTCTGCTTAAAACCTCTCCAGTCTAAAGAACAGAGAAATCATGTCATATTGTACATTACACCTCCGTAGAGGCTATAAACCACATGTATAACATCCATGCCAGTTCATTGAGTACATTTAAACACAACGGTATACAACACATAAGTGTCAGTAAGTTAAAGCATGTGCTAATAAATCAGTGAATGCAGCTTACCTGATGTTCTCCTAATGCTTGTTTAGCAGCAGCTCTATTTGATGCTGCATCCAAAGGCAGCCATCGGATGACTGCGTGTCTGACCTGTGTACAGTGGAAGATATACTTTCCTCATTGATCCTTTGAGATAAAGCTTCCAGCCGTTAATGAGGACATCATTTAGCAATACCCTTTAATTAATGGCATTAGTTTGATTCATAAGGAGCAGGGTTGTACAGTAGCTTACTTACTGATTCATCTTTTCTTGTGCTCAAAAGTAAAGTAATAATTTGTTATATTTAGTTCAACAGGGTGTGCAAGTGAATCATGGACAGTTGTAAAGAGGGTAGCTCATTCACTATCATTTTTCAGAGTTTTCACATTTTGGTACTCTAAAACATTAAGTTTTTAGAGTGATACAGTAGATTTAAACCTGGCCTGTGGAGTCACTGGGCCACGTGGCACAAGCTAGTTCTTATAGGGCACTTGCACTTGAGTTTACTGATACTGAAATGGAGTCTATGAATCTCACATTAATCAGCATGGTCACTTTTTTCCCCCGTGAATTTTAATCCACCTTGCTAAAATCAAATGAGCCTCCCACAGGGTCTGTTATCTGCTTTTGTTGGTCTGAGATGACGAATTATTGCAATTTTAAATTGTAAACTTTATAGTCAAATATTGCTGCATGACTGCACGAAAGAAGCGTATGAATGACACGATAATGCACAAGGCAAAAGTGTGTAATAAGAACATCGTTCTTGCTTTTCGGCGTGTCATTTGTACGCCATGTAGTCTGTACTGACTGCAATGTAAATGCATCTGTGTGAATATGCTATGTGATGTTACATTGTTTTTCCGTACGTATTGTACTTAGTTTACGAACTTATTTTAAGCCCAACCATGACATTTTCCCTTAACCTGACTAAGTGGTTTTGTTGCCTAAACCTAAGTGAGTGGTTTTGCTGCCCCCTGCTGGTACTGCACCTCCATTCACGTGTGTAATATTCAAAGTGTGACACTGACACGCTATCCTCTGGTAGACAGGCAGGTCTATTACATATTTTGGTGTGATCTCAGGTTGAATATTGACACAGTGAGGACTGCTGGATATCAAAAGAAAAGCATAAGGAGAAACTTAAAGCCTAATTAGGTGTTGCAGGGTTATCTCCTGAGCAGGACATCTAGCCAGCAGGGAGGGTGTCCGTGTATTGTGGAAAGTCGCCATGCAGTCTTTTAAAGTCTGAACCTGGATCTGGTACGTAAACCATTCCTGATTTTCAGTCATGCACTCCTTCGTGGCATAGTGTAGCTCAGCACAAACAAATAGCCTAAGTTCCTTTCAAATAAAATGTTATTTATTCAATAAAAGCACACATTGGATTTAGTGGATTCCCCAAACACCAGAGCTATAATTAATGTGGTGAAGCCACTTAAATGAGATAAATCAAGAATCTATTATTTGAACAGATATGAAGTACACAGGGATGAAAAGTTCACATATTTAATGCAGGGAATCTTCAAATGAGGTGAAGGATACTTGTAAAGCTTTTTACAATCAGGCCATTCTATTCCCTTAACATCATAGAGAGGTGGAAAATAAACTACTAAAGTTAATAAACGCATATTCACTTTTCATCGGTCAAAAATAACATTTCTGAATAGTTGAAGTAGCTTCAGATTTGACAAATTTAAGTTTTTGAAAATGAATAGTTACAATCAAATCTCATCACAATGTCACACTCCCCCCCCCCCACCTACATCTTAAAGTACATCACATATTAGAGCACAACACATGCACATACAGTTTAACAATGTTTATTTAGCATTGTGTCTGTTGGGATTCACTTGTAGTCTCACTAGCAAGAAGATGTTTTTTTTCTGCAATATCTGTCTAAACCTCAAGGGAGCTACTCTATTTTTGTCCAACACCGGTGGAATACAGCTACTGTAGATTTTACAAAAAGGGTGGTAAAAAGAAAGGCTCTAATTGTACTTTTATGAATTTTAAGCCATCAGTGATCAATTGACTCACTACAGCCAAAAAAGATGGGTATGATTTGGTATATTACACATGATGCAACTTTAATTAAATAACATTAAAATGAAATTGCAGTGCAGTACCCTGTTCATGGCCTTCTTCACACTGATGACCTCATGGTTGGAAAAAAAACTGCTGACCCATTTGGGACATTTCAAGTTGAGAAGCATTATTAAGATAGCACACTGTTGGGGCTCTTTACTCACTGCACAAACATATTGGCTTTTGCTGTGTTTTATTAACCCTCAGAGGATTGCTTTTTTGTTGGTTTGTTTGTGGTGTGCCAATTTTATTTTGTCTTACCAGAGCCAGGGCTCTGATTTTGATCTCTTTGGTCTTCAAAGAATATACAATAGGATTGACGCAGGGTGGGATGCAAGAGGCCAGCGACAGGCTCAGCACACGCTGGTCCGGGTCAATCAGACGCAGATAAAACCCGATAGTAAAAATTGTAATGAGTGGAATGTAAAATACAGCAACGAGGATGATATGCTCAACGCATGTGGCCAGAGCTTTCACCCGACTGTCTAAAGATTTCATCCTGAACACAGTCACCAGGATGCTGATGTAAGACAGGAGAATAAAAGCAAAGGGTACTACAAGATTCAAAAAAGTGAGAAAAGTAGCTGTAGACCAGTGCAGAGTGTAATCATTACAGGCGAGTCTAAACACAGGCGCATAGTCACAGAAATAGCTGAACACTCTGACAGAACTGCAAAAAGACAGTTGAGTCATTATACCTGTAGAAAATGCAATGATTCCCAGAGCAAACGACCAAGTCAGGCCGACAATACAAGACATGCTCCGCAGTGTGTTGATGGAGTTGTGACGCAGAGGGAAACATATTGCGATCAACCTGTCATAGGCAAGTATAGCGAGTGCATATGACTCCAAAGTCCCGAACATATAGTAGAAAAACATTTGTACCAAACACAAGTTGAATGGAATGAAGTTGTCCTTAACGAGGAATGTCTTTATCATGCTGGGAATAATGCTTGTGTTAAGGAATAAATCAATTACTGCGAGGTTGACCACAGCCAGAAACTTTGCAGTGTGTAAACAATGATTAAAGACAATTACGTAGATCACCAAACTGTTGAACAGCACTGTAACCACATAAACAAAAAGAAGAAAGATGAAGTAGACACTGATGAAGGGAAATGTCTCAAATCCGATGATATAGAAGCCCGGAGGATGAATGATGAGAGAGTCGTTTAAAACAGTCCTGAGAAAAGACATAGTTTAACTCTGCAGCCTGTGCAGAGAAACAGAGAAATCATGTCATATTGTACATTACACCTCCATAGAGGCTATAAACCACATGTATAACATCCATGCCAGTTCATTGAGTACATTTAAACACAACGGTATACAATACACAAGTGTCAGTAAGTTAAAACATGTGCTAATAAATCAGTGAATGCAGCTTACCTGATGTTCTCCTAATGCTTGTTTAGCAGCAGCTCTATTTGATGCTGCATTCAAAAGCAGCCATCGGATGACTGCGTGTCTGACCTGTATACAGTGGAAGATATACTTTCCTCATTAATCCCTTGAGATAAAGCTTTCAGCTGTTAACAGGGACATCATTTAGCAATACCCTTTAATTAATGCCATTAGTTTGATTCATAAAGAGCAGGGTTGTACAGTAGCTTATTTACTGATTCATCTTTTCTTGCGCTCAAAACAAACATTTGATTATTCTTTTGAACGATGGTGAGTTTGAGCGTCTCGCAACACTCTTTATACACAGAATCTTACCAAAATAAAATAAAACAGGTCAGTTGATGACATGATTTTTGGATCGTGGATATGATGTTGCAGTAACACTGCACTGCACTAATACTTTAATCTCACAAATAGATTCAGATTCAAGATTCAAGCCCTTTATTATCATTTTGTAGTACAACGAAATTAGATTGTGACAATCCCATAGGTGCTAATGAAAAGATAATACAATAAAAAAGAGATAATAATAAAAGATAATATAAAATATAAAAATACAATATGTATATTGATGAGATGAAAGTTTTGCCAGATTATAGTTTTGCCAGATTATTGCACAGTGTCCGTCAGATAATCATATAATTATTGCAGAGTGATCAGCATGGTATTGCACATATCCGTAACAGTAGATTTACAGTATTTACATTGCAAAAGTGACACAAAAGTGACCAATGTGTTATTGCACATTTACATTGTATGTGTTCAACTCGTGTTCAACATAATGATAACTTTCTTTACACAAACTGATGCTTAAATCAGAGTCCAGTCAAATAGCATTATTATGCCACCCTGATCACAATGACCTCAGTGACCTATTGTGACAGCTGACAGGGTGTAATAACTGTACCACCCGCAGTTCACTCACTGGTGGGTTTGAACATGGTTTAGTGGCAACAAACTCAGAGGAGGCAGAGATTTGTGTGGGATAATTATTGAAAAAATATGTCCCTGACTTAAATACACATAAATTTGCTGTTGAGACATTTTCATTTCACACTCTATACAAGTATAAGAAGTTACAAAATGTTTTTTTTTATTTGAGCAAACGGCATAGAGTTCCCATTTATCATTAAAAAGGCCATGGTTCAAGTGTATAGACTTGTACAGAAATTATAATGGCATATGATATCTGTACTGACAAAGATCTATACAAAATACTTCTGTGACACTTCTGTGAGACGCTCTATATAAGTGTAAGAACTTACAAGACTTTTTGTGAATTGTGCACCAGTGGTGGAAGAAGTACTCAGATACTTTAAAAGTCCCATATTATAAAAAAGTGAGATTTTCATGTTTTTTTATTATAAAGCACGCTAAAATGCTATATAAATACTGTGAAAGTATCGAAACACTCAATCCACAGGGAAATACACACAGCCCGTATTCAGAAACTCTGCATTTGAAACAAGCTGTCAGGATTTCTGCCCATTCGTGATGTCACAAATATACAATATTTAGACCCTTTACACAATTTTAAACGTAAACATTCTAAATGTGTCCCAGTTTATTCCCGGTTGCAGTGTATGTTAATGTCATCAGCTGACAGGAAGTAAACATGGACCCAAGCTGTTGCTTAGCAACGCAATTCTGTTGCAATTCCGTCAAAATGCTCTAAAACGGAGCGCTTCAGACAGAAGGTGAATACAGGCATATTCAGGCTGACTGTATGGGGAAAATAAAGTTTTTTTTAAACATTACAGCATGTAAACATGTTCTAGTAGAAACACAAAATACAAGTATGAACCTGAAAATTTGCATAATATGGGACCTTTAAGTAAATGTAGAAATACCAGTCTAAAAATACTCCATTACAAGTAAAAGTCCCAAATTCCAAATATTACTTAAGTAAAAGTACATAAGTATTATTAACAAAACGTACTTAAAGTATCAAAGAAAAAAAGTACTCATTATGCAGTGTTATATTTTTATAGAATATTCTAGTATTGTTTTTATCACTAACAAATATGTGTACGAGCATTTTAATGTTGCAGTTCCGCGACATGGAGACAATTGTAGATACTTTGTGTACAACTGGGTAGATTTGAAGTATAGTACTGCATCTTATCATATAAGAATATTGTGTTTTTTATGTAAAAAGTAACTATGCCTGTCCAATAAACGTAGTAGAGTGAAAAGTACAATTCTTCCCTCTGAATTGTAGTGGAGTAGAAGTATAAAGTAGCATAAAAAATGGAAATAAGTACAGTACTTGAGTAAATGTACTTTGTTACATCCCACCACTGGTTTGTACAAAGTGAACAAACAGTGAAAAACAACTTGTCTGTTGCATAATTTTCCACGAGGATGCATTTCTCAGTAAAAAGGCCGTGGTGAGCCAAAAACAAACTATAGTTCTAATGAGCCCAGTTTATGATGCCATCACTAGAGAGCGCTGGTTAATGAGCGTTGCGGTAACAAACGAGAGTTACGTATGTAACTACGGTTCTATGAGTTCTGGATGACTGCCAGAGGCAGTGTTTAACACTGGATGTTATCCATCTCGCGCACGCGCAGGTCGAGTATTTAATATCAACAAAGTCACATGTGACCTGGGATGACGTAGTTTATATAAGCCCACGTCATCATCAGAGATGTCCCTCCAGAATCTTCTCGCCAAGATTCCGAATGACAGCCAACTCTGGCAGTCATCCAGAACTCATAGAACCGTAGTTACATACGTAACTCTCGTTCTATTTCGTTCTTCCTGACTGCCAGAGGCAGTGTTTAACACTGGATGACGACTACCAACGTAGTCACGAGGAAAACCCACCTCACCGGGAACGGCCTGTGGATTCCTGAAAGACCACCGATGCTACTGCATGGGGAGCAGCAACATTGACCCTGTAAAAACGGGCAAAGGTGCATGGAGTAGCCCAGCTGGCCGCAGCGCAGATATCACTTAGGGGGATCCCCCGTAGTGCTGCCCAGGAAGTGGAGACACTCCTGGTGGAGTGGCCTCTGATATTAAGAGGTAAAGGCAGTCCTTTTGACCTGTATGCTTCCTCAATGGCCTGAACAATCCACCTGGAAAGCCTCTGCTTGGACAGGGTGTGCCCTTTCCTATGGCCCCCATAGCAGACAAACAGACTATCAGAGCGGCGAAAGCTCGCAGTCACCTGTATATAATGCCTTAAGGCCCTCACTGGGCAGAGCAGTTCTGCTGACTTAGCATCTTCACCCTGTAGGCATGAAGGGTCATAAGCTGCCAGCTCAATGACCTGATTAGAGTGGGCCGGAGCCAACCTCTTCGGGAAAAATGATGGGTTAGGCCAAAGTGCTACCCCTGTGCCATCCGAGTTCCAGCGAATACACGTTTCACTCACTGACAAGGCGTGAAGTTCACTCACACGTTTTGCTGATGCCATCGCCAAAAGGAAAGCAACCTTTACTGAAGACCACTCCAGCCCCGACTGATCCAGAGGCTCGAAGGGGGGGAGACAAAGGGCTTCTAGCACCAGAGGCAGTTCCCACGAGGGAACCTTGACAGCCTGCGGGGGGTTCCGCCGCTGGGCTCCTTTAAGAAATCGGGTCACCAGAGTGTGAGACCCCACGGTCTGGTTATCCACTCTGACATGCCCGGCTGAAATAGCAGCTACATAGACCTTCAAGGTAGAAGGAGAGAGTTTCTTCTCCAGCAAAGACTGCAAAAATCTCAGTATTATTGGCACAGAGGCACTCTGAGGTATCTCCTCATGAACTTTACACCACTCTGAGAATATTTTCCACCTGTTGGCATACAGTGCCCTGGTGGAGGGTGCTCTTGAGTCAGAAATGGTTTGAATTACCGCCTGGTCACATACCCTTAGGAGTGGGTCCGGCTCCTCAGGGGCCATACCCAAAGCTGTAGGCGATCCGGGTTCGGATGCCAGATGCGGCCCCCCAGCTGTGAGAGCAAGTCTTGCCTCTTGGGCAGGCACCATGGAACTCCGTCCAGAAGCCTGTGCATCCCTGGAAACCAGGGTCTCCCCGGCCAGTTTGGGGCGACCAACAGGAGTCTGTTGTTGCCGTGCTGTATTCTGTGTAGCGTTACTGCTATCAGTGGGAATGGTGGGAAGGCATAGAGGAGGCAATCTGGCCATGGGTGTGCCAGGGCATCCTGTCCCAACGGGCTTGCTGTCTCCGTCAGGGAGAACCAAAGAGGGCAGTGCGTTGAGGCTTCTGAGGCAAACAGGTCCACCTCTGCTGCGCCATATTTGCGCCATATCTCCTCTACCACCTCTGGGTGGAGCCTCCACTCGCCCGCGGGGGGTTTCTGGCGGGAGAGAAAGTCTGCCACCACATTCTGTGGCCCTGGCAGATACATGGCCCTGAGGCTGGAAAAACAAGGGAAAGCCCATACCAGAAGTCTCCGTGCCACCTGTAGCAACCGGGTTGATCTGGTGCCCCCTTGCCGGTTTACATGGTAGACAGCTGACTTGTTGTCGGACCGTACAACAACATGCCTGCCTCTCAAATGTGGTAGGAATTTGCGAAGTGCCAAATATATAGCACGGAGCTCGAGCACATTTATGTGCTCCGCCGCTTCCTGTGCTGTCCAGAGCCCCCTTATCGCTCTGTGCTGCCATACTGCCCCCCAGCCGGAGGGCGAAGCATCGGTCACCACCACCTCGCGACGTGAGGGAATCGAACCCAATGAGATGCCCCTGGCCAGATATGCCCCGGCTCTCCATGGCCGCAATGCAAGGAGGCATCGGCTGGACACCCTGACTCTCTTGGATCTGTGGGACTTTGGATCTAATTGGAGACAATTGATCCAAATTTGGAATGGCCGTAAGTACAGGAGGCCCAGTGGCACTACTGATGTTACTGACGTCAACATACCTAACAGCCTGAGAAACAGGCTGTACCTCAACCTCCTGTTCTTCCGGAACCGGAGGAGGAGCTGGAGTATGGCGTTTACTCGTCTTGGTGTTGGGAAGGCCAGCATATGGCGGGAGTCCAGAGTTAAACCAATGAACACTACCCTTTGGCTGGGTATGAGACAACTCTTGGCATGGTTGACGGTAAGGCCCAACCTTGTCACGTGATGCAGAAGGGACGCAGTGTCCCGCTCTGCCTGTTCCCTGGTCAGAGCACAAATTAGCCAATCGTCCAGGTATGGGAGGATAAGCATACCCCTGGCCTGCATTGGGGCGAGTGCCGCCCTCATGCACCTTGTGAAGACCCGTGGGGCAAGGGAAAGACCAAATGGGAGCACCTTGAATTGGAAGGCCTTGCCTTCGAACGCGAAGCGCAGGTACTGCCTGTGAGATAGTGCTATTGGGACGTGAAAGTATGCGTCCTTCAAATCGATGGATGTGAACCAACTGTGCCGTGTCACGTTTTGGAGCACATCTGCTGTACTCAGCATGTGGAAGGGCAACACCTTCAGAAATGTGTTCAGCCCTCGTAAGTCCAGTATAGGGCGAAACCCACCCTCTCTCTTTGGAATCAGAAAATAAACTGAGTAAAACCCACCTTGCTGTGTCTCTTGCCCCAGCTCTTCGATGGCACCCTTCCCCAGGAGGGTGGATATTTCTTGTCTGAGTGCCTGGGACTTTGTGGGATCTCTGACCGTGGTCAGTCTGATCCCACTGAAAACTGGGGGCCGGCGTCGGAATTGGAGATTGTACCCTTGGGAAAGCGTAGCCACCACCCAAGGGTCTGAAGTGCTGCTTTCCCAGCAGCTGAGTTGCTGCTGGGAGAAGCGTCCGACTGCCGGCCCCGGGGCATCAGGATCTTCCCCTCTGGCCCTTTGGGTACCTGGGGGGGCGATACCCTGACCCCCGACCCCTTCTCGCTTGAGGCACCGGCCGTGCCGGAGCCTGCGAGGTCCTCGGGTACGTATCAGGACGAGCTGGAAGCCGAGGGCGACTGGTACCACCACCCTGTGGGGGCCGCTGTCGCAATAAAGGCGTAGGTTCCCGGAAGCTAGCAAACTGCTGCCGAGTCTGGTTCGCCTGGATTCCCCGCTCCAAGGCCTGCTGTGCTGCTGGGCCAAACAGCTCCCCCGGAACCACGGGGAGAGTGCGGAGGGCTCTCCGGCCCGGCTCCGAAAGCGGAGATTGGGCCAGCCATACCTGCCGGCGAGTCAGCGTAAGGGTCGACATTAGTCTGCCAAGCTCCCTTGTGATAAGACCGAACGCCTGCAGGGATGCATCACTGAGGCTCTGGACGGAAGCATCCACGCCAGCAGCTTGCAGGGACTGGGACAAGGATAGTATCAGGTGGGAAAGAGAGTTTCCAAGACGGCCCATGCGTGCCGCTGTTTCATAAGCCTTGACTAGAAAGTCGTCTGTGATGCGACACTGGGGCCTGGGACAGCGAGCATCAGGCCTCAAGACCTCATTGGGAGACACAATAAGGGCGGCAATAGATGGCTCCACTGCTGGCATCTTACCCAGTCCGTAAGTGTCAGCGTTCTGCATTGAAGCTAAGGCCCTGCCGTCAGTGGTGTGGTGGGAAAGCGATTTCGGGTCTGGCCAGCATTTGTGGAGCTCCTCAATGTATGGCTGGGAGGGTGGAACAGAGAAACCCGCCAGGGGCGGGGCCCACCTAAAAAATGCACTGGATGAGGTGCCCGCAGTCGGGGCCTCATCCAAGCCTAAGCGTGCCAGAGCCATACGGACCACTGGCTTAACTGTCGCTGGAGCAGACTCTGAGTCTGCCCTGGACCCACTTCCTGACTGCTGGGAACAGGTGTCAGAAGCGTGGGAGGAGGCTACTAGCTCTCCCTGTCCAGGCCGGTCCTCACAGAACTGGCTACAGGAAGCCCTCGTAGACAGGGCATCCTCATCCCATCTCAGTGGGGTAGGTGTCATAGCCTGCGGGCTGTCATTCTGGGTTGCGTTCACCCTGCCTGGCTGAAGGTTAAGGAGCAGCGCTTTAATCTCAGCAAACTCTGATGTTAGCGTGTCGACCTTAGTTGCCAAACAGTCCACTTTCCGTGCCTTTTTTGTAGGTGGGGCCCCCTTAGGTGGGGCGCGTCTCCGCCCACTCCGTGCATTTGAAGGTACACCCGATAGGGGCAACTGGAACTCGAGCTGCTCTTCTAGCTCAGCTAATCGAGCTATCTTCAGCTCCCGTGGCATAAAACTACAATTCATGCACTGACTGTCGGACAGCCCCTCCCTCAGGTGTACAACACCGAGGCATGTGGGGCATTCATCATGGCCATCAGTAGCTAGCAGTGGAGCCATGCAGGCACGGCAAACATGCTCACCTAACATGGTGCTGCTGATATTTATAATAATTCTTAGTATTAATTTTATACTCTTATATTTAATTAAATAATGTATTTATCTTACTAATATAATGTGTTTACTTAGTTATGCAAATCATTGGTTACACTGGAGTGAAAGCACTCTCTAGTAACAGAGAGAAAAAAAATTACATCAATTTGCTTAACAGCAAACTGTCTCAGTAACTAGACACTAGCTTTGAACTAGGACTGTTATTATACAAAAGACAGGGGAGATAATAACTTCCCCTTTAACAGCAGCCACAAAATAAGTTAACCCACAAGCGAAATCACTTACTGGGGAGCGGTCGCTCTATCTATCAACAAAGGAGATGTCTGCTTTAACGAGCGAAATCACTCGCTGCTGAGCAACACACACTGTAAAAGGAAATGAATTAGCCGACAACAGCCCAACGGGGCTCGTTGTCCGACGGAGGCTCGCCGATACTGTAGCGCAAACACTTAGCTCGGCGGCAATAAACAATAAAGGAGACCGAAAACAGACTCCTATCAACAAACGTAACTTAAACTCTAACGACGGGAGGATATACTCACCTTGTTATCCTAGCTCACCTGTCGTTAGCCTCGCTGAATTGAACCGGCGAAAACACCGGTGTTACAGCGTCTAAAGTGTTAGAGTGTAGCCGTGATTAACTAATCGCAGCCCTTGGAGGACGAAACCGTAGCTCCAACCATGCGGTTGCAGGGCTTCCAGCGAAAAGTCAACGGCTTATCTCTTTAATCAACCTGCATTCGCGGATTACCTGCCGCGAGAAGATTCAAGGGACATCTCTGATGATGACGTGGGCTTATATAAACTACGTCATCCCAGGTCACATGTGACTTTGTTGATATTAAATACTCGACCTGCGCGTGCGCGAGATGGATAACATCCAGTGTTAAACACTGCCTCTGGCAGTCAGGAAGAACGAAATAGAACAAGCCTTTTACTGTTTAAACTGGAGACTAATTAATCTCCAATTAACAGTTTCAATGATTAAAACTTCCTAACCTGTGATGGGCTGCAAAAGAAAAGCTAGTTTTACCACACTTTGTCGTATATTTTTTGTTATCCTAAAGTTTGTAATTTTAAACATTGTAGGCCTTTTAAAAGGTGTTTGAATCACTGACTTCCATTCACAGTTTTAACTTCAGTTACCATTGTTGTTGTGATGTCCTCCGGGCTTTGTGAGGAACCTTGAAATGTCTCACAAATAAAACTGAAATGAAAAATACTTACTGCTCTTTGGAGTCACTAGCTTATGTTGTTCATGGTAAAGCTTGGATTTCTTGCATTGCAGCTCACAGACCCTTCACTGAAATTTACCAATACTGGAATGTAGTCAGTTAATGTCTCATTCAGCAGTATGGAAAACGGTAACGCCTGCACTCTACTCCATGCTGTTGACCTGACAAAGATCCAAGCCGGATCGAAATGTAGTCAATGAAAATATTGTGGCATGGAGTAGTGTGCAGGCGTTACGTGATGTCCGTATAATCTTCAACTCATTCAACAGTATGGCCAATTTGTGACCACCACAAGAGAGGAGCGTTCATATGGACTCTTCTCGTGAACACGGTAAACACAATCCCATTTGAAGGCACCACAAGATATATATTGAGCGAGCGGGACATTTTATAAATAGAAAAAGTAACTTCCCAGTGCTCTCTGGTGGACAAACCATAACGACACAGTTTCTTTCTCTACTCCCATTTCTTGTTGCAGTGCAACTTATCAGACGACATACAAACTGTTTGCGATAAGCTTCTATTGGCTGATAAATCACATTTATTGGTTGAGCTCTCCAACACACTTGAAAGTCCAAGTCAGGGTTTTTTGTAGCTGCTCGTACTTTATTTTCATTAACAATTAAATTAGGTACTTGAGGTCTTTCCATCTCGAGCTTGTCTTCAACACATCCTAGGCCATGTGTGTGTGTGTGTGTGTGTTGTGAGTTCAGCTGGGTGCAGACTCAGTGGAGGTTGGCCTCTGCTGCTTCATCAGCTGTTGTTTCCGTGCGTTTTGGAAATTCATCATGCAGTCTTTGAAAGTCTGGACCTGGCTCTGGCACACGCGCCAGTCCTGGTGTTCGGCCATGCACTCCTGCACAGCGTAGTGTAGCTCTGCACAGCCGGTGCGAGATATCATCCGATCAACAGGGTCATCCTCGTCATCGTCTTTACGGCTGCGGTCATGGGGTGAAGGGGACGCCATCCTGTTTCAGTGCACAGTGTTGACTCAGTGGCTCTGCTGAGGACAACGCACAGTGTTATAAATAAGCAGGTGATGATACAGTTCTAGGAACAACCACAAAACATCTCAGGCTTTTCCTTCAGCATGCCTTTGCTGTTCAGCCTCTTCACAGTGATATTTATCTCTAAATATTCAGCTGTAAAATCTGTAGTACTCACTTTCTTTAAGTGCGAATTTTTAGAGGGCCTATTTAAACACTTAATAAGGTACTGCTCTATTTTGTTACTAATTTTCTATTACATTTCTATTTTAATCATATTATGAGTCGTTACGGTTGTCGGTGTGCGATGTAAATCTATCCCATGTCATAAGGCACTTTCGCTTTGTGAAAAAGTATTTGTTTTTATTAGGGCTGTCAAATATACCGCGATTATTTCTATAGTTTTAAAGCGAAGATACTGGTATCATATGAAACTAGAAAACCTAAGGAATCCATTGGTACCAACCATGTCATGCTAGCTTGTCGGGAAGGAGGTTAAATAGCGCTCCAAACTTATACAACATTTTGGCGAGGAAAAATTGGCATGGCCATTTTCAAAAGGGTCCCTTGACCTCTGACCTCAAGATATGTGAATGTAAATGGGTTCTATGGGTACCCACGAGTCTCCCCTTTACAGAAATGCCCACTTTATGATAATCACATGCAGTTTAGGGCAAGTCATAGTCAAGTCAGCACACTGACACACTGACAGCTGTTGTTGCCTGTTGGGCTGCAGTTTGCCATGTTATGATTTGAGCATATGTTTTATGCTAAATGCAGTACCTGTGAATGTTTCTGGACAATATTTGTCATTGTTTTGTGTTGTTAATTGATTTCCAGTAATAAATATATACATACATTTGCATATTTGCCCACTTCCATGTTGATACAACTTTTAAATACTTGACAAATCTCCTAAAAATTAAAATGTATATCTTATATCATATCAGTTTGCGTAGAAACGTTAGTCTTCTAATAAAGTTGATTGCCTTAAATCCTTACTTTTACATTAGTTAAATGTCAACTTTGCTGATAATACCAATGTTCTTTTACTTGCAATTTTGAAACCAGGACTTTTACTTAACGTAATGGATTATTTTTTAAATGTTGTATTGCTACTGTAACGTGGTGGTGGATCACTCTTAAGGAGAATAAACATGCAGGATGGAGACGGATAACTTTTTAAGTAGCAACTTTACTGTTCTTCCCACTTCATCAGTTTCACCACAACAACAACAACAACAACAACAACAACAACACTTCCTTGTTCCTAACTCACGTGCCACAGAACTAACCAATCAGAGGCCAGAAGGACCTGGACTAAGGTAAATGTCAGGAAGATACTCACAGGTAGATTCAAGATATTATTATAACTATTTCAAAGACGCTGCCGTAAATATTTGAACATGTAAATAATAATCGTGTAAACATAAATATATGTAAATAATTAACTGTGTAAACATTGTAAATACATATTTTTAGTAACTTAACTCAAATATATAAATTAACTTCTAAACCTTACACTACTTTTGCTTAAGTAAAACAAAAATGAGAAAATTTCCACGACTTGAAAACACTTGTGGATGTTAATCTAACTTACTGTGGTCATGTAACAGCGTGACTCCTGAACGTTAGCTAATGTCACGTTGGTTATCTAACAGAGTGAGGCTTCATGTTATCTAACACAAACGTTCACAGATAATACCCCTCTCTTGTTCTCACCTGTTTATTCTCCGCTCTCCGTCCAGACACTGATATTAAGTGTCCTTAACCCGCATTAAACCCGCATCACGCTGGACGTCTCATAACACAACCAGACTGTCAACTTCTGGTGCTGCGCGGAGGACACATTTGAGCAGAGGTCTCGGAAGTGTGTAACCGTAAAATAGTTCCGTCGATGCATACATCTGTTCCGCTTCATACAGAGAGAAAACAACAACTGGCAATTAAGTCATTTGGTGAGTAATTAATTCATTAATTATTCAAACTTTATTTCAGACACACAGGAGGGTCCATAGCAATAAAAGAAAAGAAAAAAAAGAAAAAGAAACAAAAAACATACAAGATTAGACCACAGCAGTTCATCATTCAATTCATATGTAGGTTTCATAAATTCATGAATCAATGAATATATGAATGAACAATTTTTTTTCCTAGTGCAAATGCCACTATAGAGAGCAGGACACATCACCATTGTGTATGTCCTCTTGCTTATTGACAGATTGTTATTATGGGGACCAGATTCCAACAGACCAAATGTGGGACAATTAAAGAGTATGTTTGTGTGGGACAATGTGGGACACGTTACCAAGGCTGAGAGGTAGTCTACAATTTTGATATAATGTCTATCTAACTTAAATAATTAACATTTCTATTCTGCCCCTTATCTTGTAACATCTCTATGCTTTGCCCGAATGCATCCATTGATCGGCACATCTCCTTTTGAGCCGCACATTGGCAAATTTCACAAAAAAAAACTTTGAGAATGGCTTTCCACCGGCTTATAAATACTTGTAAGAAGTCTTTCTTTTCTTTGTGGTAGTTTACATCATATTCCACCTAAATCTGCATAGCTTGTGACTTTGTGGTGACTCGCAGTTTTATCCGTTGGGCATAGCAAAGCAAAGACGGTGAAGTGTTAACCTGCACTTGACCCACGTGTGCGCAGTTTGACAGCAAACACAGCCCCACGATGACAGCCTTCCCTGCTTTCTTCACAGCCATTGGATACAAACCAGATTTAAAAAAAGCATCTGTCCTGCAGTGGTTTGACTCTTGAAAACTAGAGCCAATGAAAATGTGGGACATTGTCTCAATATGTGGGATGTGGGACCAGGGATAAAAATGCTGTGCAGTCCCTCGTAAAGTGGGACACCTGGTCACCCTACAGCTTGTGTGGTATGATGTTCAGTATAATGTGCCTGTAGTTCATGTAGCCTGTAGAAAACATATGCTTATAGCCTCTTACAAAAATATTGTTGTGTTTTCAAGAAGGCCTACTTGTGAAAATGATTTTATAGCCTATTTTATTATGTTTTGAGTTGTTAACATTTAGAAACTAAAAGCTAACTAAACAAAACAAAAAAAAACATTGTAGGTAGGCCTATTATCTGAAATAAAATTGAAGACCAATGAGCTGTGATGTGACTAATGGATCTTGCTTGGGAGTGGGCTATTGATTAATAAACCTAATAAAAAAGATGACTGTATAGCCCTAAATATTTTTAAATGGGGGATCATTTAGGCAAACATCCGGTTTGACTGGGTTCCTTAATAGAGCGAACTGAGTCGTTGAAATGAGTTAATTTTCAGGTAGACTAGTTCACGCATGCAGGAAATCTTTCAAAGGGAAAAAAGGAGAAACACAGTTGTAGTCTCATTTGTTTTAATTTCAAACATTTCCACCATATGATTAAAAAAAAAAAATTAAATGACACAAATCATACAGGAGCTTGATACATAGAGACCAGGGTTCACATCCATGCCCGCTGTATGATGATGTGTTAAATCTACTAAAACCTCCCTAAAAAGATTTGGTTGAATATAGGAAAAGTCAGCGCTTCTTGTGCTTCAAAATCAGTGTTGACTTAATCTTTAACCAAAGCTGATCTTTAGTGCTTTGAGGTTAAGTATAAACCGGTATTAACCATTTCCCTGTGTTGAAGGGAAACAAACATAGGCATTTGGAGACAGGGCTGCATAGTGACACCACATGATATCCGATACTGTAGCAGGATACATGGAATGACAAACTGGTAGAAGATAAATCATAAGAGTTTGAAACAGAAATAAGACATCATCAGCTGCTCTGAAAGCCTCCCCTATCACGCATTGATCTCACTCATAGTCACCCTGCTAGAGGAATAATTCAGTAGTTTTAATCAGTGAAGCATCTCATCAAATATAACATCAACAACATTCAAGCAGCCTAAAATTTGGAAATTAAATTCGGAAATGTAATTAAATTTGTCGTCAGGTTTATAAAATATTTGAAGACAAATCACATATTTGAACACAAAACTGCAGAAACAATTCAACAAACATGCCATTATCAGGTGGGTATCATTTCAAACCTAAATATCTATTCAAAAAACATCTACGGTGGTGTGTGAGGACCAGCTGAGCCTTTAGGGTCTGCTCCTGTCATGTTCTCAGAAGACCTCCTCCAAAATTAGTAATCTGTTTAAATAATGCTCATATTATTATCATTATATATGTGATTTTCCTCATCAAACAAATCGTACTGGATCAATGTGCACCAACTCATCTACAATCCATGCATCGTGGTGATTAATCTTGATTAAGATAAGATAAGACATTCCTTTATAAGTCCCACAGTGGAGAAATTTGCAGTAAAATGACCAGATGGTACGCATCAAGTGTGTAAAGCATCACTGGTGAGAAAGATTATTTATAGCTTTTGTAAGGGTCTGTTAAGAAACTAAAGTAGACAATTTTAAACCCATTTTCAAGCCCTCGATGTTGCAAGTCGGGCTTGTGTAATCTGTTCCCCCTTATCGATAATGTTTCCCTCCCGTTAGAATAGCTTAGGGAAAGCCTAAGGGTTTAGGTTAGGTTATGGTTATATGTGTAGCAGAGATAACTGATTAGGGTTAGGTTGGGGTCAGTTAAAGATACATAAAAAGTGTCAAAGTGGCTTTACGAAACCTGTTTTAATGAAAAACTGGATGTAAGATCAAAAAGAGCCCAGGCTTTTGACCCACTACGCTTAGGGCCTGAATGTTTTATTAACCCTCCAACGTTTGCTCTGACGTTGGTTTGTGCCAATTTTATTTTGTCTTACCAGAGCCAGGGCTCTGATTTTGATCTCTTTGGTCTTCAAAGAATATACAATAGGATTGACGCAGGGTGGGATGCAAGAGGCCAGCGACAGGCTCAGCACACGCTGGTCCGGGTCAATCAGACGCAGATAAAACCCAATAATAAAAATTGTAATGAGAGGAATGTAAAATACAGCAACGAGGATGATATGCTCAACGCATGTGGCCAGAGCTTTCACCCGACTGTCTAAAGATTTCATCCTGAACACAGTCACCAGGATGCTGATGTAAGACAGGAGAATAAAAGCAAAGGGTACTACAAGATTCAAAAAAGTGAGAAAAGTAGCTGTAGACCAGTGCAGAGTGTAATCATTACAGGCAAGTCTAAACACAGGCGCATAGTCACAGAAATAGCTGAACACTCTGACAGAACTGCAAAAAGACAGTTGAGTCATTATACCTGCAGAAAATGCAATGATTCCCAGAGCAAACGACCAAGTCAGGCCGACAATACAAGACATGCTCCGCAGTGTGTTGATGGAGTTGTGACGCAGAGGGAAACATATTGCGATCAACCTGTCATAGGCAAGTATAGCGAGTGCATATGACTCCAAAGTCCCGAACATATAGTAGAAAAACATTTGTATCAAACACAAGTTGAATGGAATGAAGTTCTCCTTAACAAGGAAAGTCTTTATCATGCTGGGAATAAGGCATGTGTTAAGGACTATATCAGTTACTGCGAGGTTGACCACAGCCTAAAATTTTGGCGTGTGTAAGCAATGATTAAAGACAATTACGTAGATCACCAAACTGTTGAACAGCACTGTAACCACATAAACAAAAAGAAGAAAGATGAAGTAGACACTGATGAAGGGAAATGTCTCAAATCCGATGATATAGAAGCCCGGAGGATGAATGATGAGAGAGTCGTTTAAAACAGTCCTGAGAAAAGACATAGTTTAACTCCGCAGCCTGTGTCGGAGGATGGTATCTGGTCCTCAGTGTTTAAAAGCTCTTCAGTCTGTAAAACAGAGAAATCATATCACATTGAACATTAGAGTGTGGACTTCTATGGAGGTTAATTGATAAAATGCACAATTTGCATGCCATTCTGATAAAACACAATCAAACAAAGCAGCATTTGTATAATACATCCTCACTAAGTTGATTCAGGCATTAATGTGCTACAAGTCAATAAATTAAATCTACCTGATTTTCTGTGAAGAGTTGTTTTAGCACTAACTGGTGATGCTGACTCTTCAGAGCAGCATGCAGATGACTGCATGTCTGACTTGTGGACGGTGACAAATATACTCTCCTGACTTATCTCCGGACATCAATCAGGAGACAATTATAAGCAGAGACCGACTCATTGCGCAATACTCTATCATGAAGTTTATTTGATCCTTGGAGAGTAGGTTATATATTTTTCATTAATGTATCCTACATTTAAAACAAAAGGGTTGATTTTTTATTTGATTGATAATTTAAAGAAACATGCAAGCGTAGTAAAATAAAATAAAACGGAATGAAATAAAACAGAAAAAAAGAAAAGAAAATAGGTCTTAGATAAAGACATGTTGCGTTTGACATTTCAGAACTACTCAGTCTAACTCATCTTTGATGAAGACAAACATTTGAACTTTACCATATATCAAAGTTCTAGTAAGAATAAGTATCAATATGATATGGCAAATGTAACAGTTCCACTGTTATTATGTATAATTTTAGACAAATAAAACACATTTTGTTCATTACTAATCAAAATTTGCTCAAATTTATGAATTTGTATTTCATTTTGTAAAATGAAAATATCATAATATTGCCACTGTACAATTTTACTAGATGATAACATTGAATTGTTGTTAGTGTCTCAGTGTTACATTTGTAATTCTTGTTCTACTGAGGCCTGTGGTCAGAAACCCGTAGTCCAGTCAACTTGTTCAGTAAATACTATTCTCCTATACCCACATTGACCTCCGCGACCTCTTGTGAGCAGACAGCAGACAGAGTTTAATAACGGTCCACAGTGTAACCACTGGTTAATTTGGACAGTTATGTTTGAGGATGCAGGAGGAGATTTGACTGCACATGATTTCTACACTGAAAAAGATAAAAATAAAAAATGATATTAGTATAAAAAATTACTTTTCCATTCAAGTGTAAGAACATTTGAACATTTTGTTTGTGCAAAGTGAGAAACAACAGTGAGAAACACATTTAATGACTTGTTTGTTGCATAATGATCCCTGCGGAGGCATTTATCATTAAATAGGCCGTGGTGAGCCAAAACAAAATAGTTCTAATGAGTCCAGCTTGTGTTGCCATCACCAGAGAGGTTTGGTTAATGATCTCAAATTTAACAAACAACCCTTTTACTGTATGCACTTCAGACTAATTAACCTCAGTTGCCCCTATTAGGAATGAAAACAATTAAAAATGGGTGGAAATTGGTGTGAAGCTGTCATTTCATTCAACTTACACCTGCTTTCAAAGGGCCACATGAGAAACGCCAGGAAGTCCTTTGCCTTGACACTCCACAAAGTGTCCTCTGACTACCTGTTGTTTACTCAGATAACATGTTTAAGCTCTAACCTACTAGTTCTACTTTGTTTCATAAATTATAGGTTTCCTTAAAGAACTTACAAACAGTAACTTCCTTTAAGACTTTAAACTCAATTTACCAGTGGTTACTGTACATTCATTGTTAGCTTTTTAGGCAAATTCCCACTTGTGACTATAAAACTCTAAAGCAAGGATTAAATTACACGTCTCATTTCAGTAAATATTCTTTTCGTAATTATTCTATTCTGTCTAACATGGTGCTCATTTGAATCATTGACAGATTTTTTTGTTCATTGTATGCCAACTTTTTGGTTTTGCACATTGTTTTTAGCCTGATAGATTATTTTAAATGGTTTGTGCAGTCACTGGGTCACTTCATGGTAAGGGACATACAAAATCACCTATAATTATGCATTTCAATTATCCCTCTGCCCATATTTCCTTAGAGCACTGCACTGCAACTGCAGCACAAAGTGGTCCCGTTTAAGCAGTTAATATTCATCCATCCTGTGTTTATAGAAGTATGATCCAGTTTTACTACTTTTTTATACATTTTTGAAATGTCAAAAAGCTAAAATGTTCATCCTAGAAAGTGATAATGAAATGAAAGTGTACATAACTGAGCTCAGTTAATTTGTCTACATACCCCTTTCTCTCCTGGAAGTCTTAACAAATTTGAAAGAACCAGAAATAAACAGAAGAACAAAACATTTAATTAAACAGGCTCATCAAACTCAGGTTAACAGTTTTTCAGGTAACACATAAGAGATTACGATCACATTCAAACATTTCAAGTACATTTTATGTATAAATAAGTCAGTAATATGTAGTTTGACATACAGTATATTTTATTCACTTGAATTTGGTGAGTGTTTACATAATGGCAGAACATCAAACAAAAATTAAGAAAAACATATTACTGACTAATAAGGAATCATAATATGACACTGCAAATGTGTGGAAACTTGGAAAAAAAAGAAAAAGAAAGAAGAGGTCCGGAGTGCTCGGAAATTCAAATAACTGTAATGAAGGTGCTCTTTGGTCAGGAGAACAAAAGTTCAAAAAAGAAGAAAGGTCCAAGGTACTTTTCTAGCAAACAAGTTAAAAAAGATATATAAGATGTATATATTTATATATTATATTTTATATTATTATATATAATATTATTATATATATATTTGTGTCCGACTTGAGCCCAACTTGCTCTGACGTCATGCACACATGGGCAACGATAACCTCACGAGATCGAAGCGGCTGCAGTTTTTAGAGCCAGGCGCAGCCGACAGTAAGACCCAGGGCATGATGGGAAATGCCTGGCTGTCGCCTGATCAAAGAGCTGATTGGCTCTTAGTTTTGACAACATCACCACGTGTTGTAGAAAGTCTTTCTGTGTAATTGTAATATTTAACACTAGATTGTAAGCTATTAGTCTCATGTTGTGCAATAAAGGTTTCATCTGTTAACAAACATATCTGGTGTGGTTTATAATAATAATAATAATAATAATAATGAAGGTTATTTATATAGCATTTATTAAAACGAGCAATTACAATGTGCTTTACAAGGCAGACAAAAAAATAATAAATGCAAATATGCTTGCATTATGCAAATGTATGTATATATATTTATTATTGGAAATCAAGAAACCCTCACAGGTACTGCATTTAGCATAAAAAAATATGCTCAAATCATAACAAGGCAAACTGCAGGCAACAACAGCTGTCAGTGTGTCAGTGTGCTGACTTGACTATGACTTGCCCCCAAACTGCATGTGATTATCATAAAGTGGGCATGTCTGTAAAGGGGAGACTCGTGGGTACCCATAGAACCCATTTTCATTCACATATCTTGAGGTCAGATTTCAAGGGACCCATTTGAAAATGGCCATGCCAGATTTTCCTCGCCAAAAATGACTTCACTCTAGCTTTAAAACTGAACATGCTACAACCTAAAAATCACAAGTTGTGTCAATTTGTTAAAGAAATTAGTGGCATTAAAATGATTTTGCATTAATGCATTATCATCGCGTTAACATTGACAACCTCTAGTCAGCATTCGAGAAACCATGAAACAGTAAAAGTCCCTCCTCTGTGTGGAAACTGCTGATGAATCAGACACAACTATCCCTGCTTTCCCTGACGGAGAAGGAAAATAGGCCCCATTTTGTCACACCACACACACAAGAAGTTGTCAAGGGCTTGTTTTCATTCTATGGACCAGTGCCAGGGCTCTGGTTTTAATCTCTTTGGTCTTCAGAGAATATACAATAGGATTGATGCAGGGTGGGATGCAAGAGGCCAGCGACAGGCTCAGCACACGCTGGTCCGGGTCAATGGATCGCACATAAAGCCCCATTAAGAATATGCTGAATATAGGAATGTAAAATACGGCAACAAGGACTAGGTGCTCAATGCAAGTGGCGAGAGCTTTCATCCTGCTGCTTACTGACTTCATCCTAAACACAGTGACCAGGATGCTGACGTAAGACAGAATGATAAAAGTGAAAGGGGCCATCAGATTCACCATACTAGAGGCTGAAGCTACTGACCACTGCAATGTGTAATCATTACAGGCGAGTCTAAACACAGGCGCATAGTCACAGAAATAGCTGAACACTCTGACAGAACTGCAAAAAGACAGTCGAGTTATGATCGCCGTGCTGTACGCTACTCTTCCCAGACTGTAAACCCAAGTCAAGCCCACAATACACCCCATGATCGGCACAGTGTTGAATAAGTTCTGACGCAGAGGGAAACATATTGCGATCAACCTGTCATAGGCAAGTATAGCGAGTGCATATGACTCCAGAGATAAAACAGCATAGTAGACAAACATTTGTAACAGACAGAGGTTGAATGGAACAAAGTTGTCTTTAAAGAGGAATGTCTTAATCATGCTGGGAATAGTGCTTGTGTTTAAGATTACATCAATGACTGCGAGGTTGATGACAGCCAGAAATTTAGGAGTGTGTAAGCAGTCGTCACGGGCAATTATGTAGATCAATAAAATATTGAACACTAATGTAACCACATAGACAAACGTGAGAAAGATAATGTAGACACCGATGAAGGGAAATGTCTCAAATCCGATGATATAGAAGCCCGGAGGATGAATGATGAGAGAGTCGTTCAAAACAGTCCTGAGAGAAGACATTGTTGAACTCCACAGGCTGCGTGCTGGAGGATGGTGTCTGCTCCACAGTGTGTAAAAGCTCTCTGATCTGAAAAAGATATTACTTATTACTCATCTTTCAAATCACATACTTCAAACAGACGCATATACACTCGTGCATTTGGCATTGAAACCATCATTGTGCGACAGAATAGAGCGTACTTTTGGCTCACCTGTTTTGGTTGATGAACATTTTACGCAAAGTGGCTCCATATGCTGCCGACTCCAATAGTAGCCATTGAATGTCTGCGTGTCTGACCTGTACACAGTGGAAATTATACCCTCTTCATCAATCTCAAGAGGTAACATGCAGTCTTCTCATTAAGAATAATATGGATCATCAATACAGTAATGAGCTCATGGCCTTTTACTGAAATTAAAGGTTAATCCGTGGAGAGTATATTGTCTTCTAATTTATCTTGCAGGCAAAACAAACATGTTATTGTTTTGAGATTCTAAGCACTTCATTAATTTTTTATCTCAAGAGCAGGAAAACATGCAGTTTATAATTAATAACACTGAAACCCAATCAGAAATCACCTTTATTTCCATCAAACAACATTAATCACATGTATGTATTAAGAGACGTGTCAATCTATTTGGGAGTGGCCCTTCTGTTTTCATTTGATTGTGTCTTTTAAGGACTAGAAATCTAATATACTCGTTGGTTTTGATGCGGACATGCTTTCACGACCACGGACAGAGACTAGATTAGAGTCCAGTTTCAATGAGACAGCAGAGTCAAAGGTAGATTTACCCTTGATATAACTCTAACACCATGATTTTAGGAGGATGTATAAAATGTTTGTCTCATGTTTTGTTTCATAAATATTCAAACGGTTGTTACCACATAAATATTTCTAAATCACTTGTTACAAACCGTCGTATGTACTCGTCTGTACTCCAACATAGAAACTGACTGATAGATGAGACCTGGTCAGAAGCCTCTTGACCAATCAGGTCTCAACAGTTATCACATAGACTATAAAATATGGACGTAGTCTCCGTGATGTCACTCATAGGTTTCTGAAGAGCGGTTGCGAAGCTCTGGCCGTCGCCATCTTTGCCGTGACGGCGCAGCCTAACTCACAGCTAATCCAAAAATGCTGAGGCGGGCCCGGGTGATGTACCAGAGCAGACAGCTAGTAGCTATCGACTTGATGTGGCACCCTACTGTCACTCAAAGCGGCCACGCCCTCAATTATACCTAACTTTAAGCCTTAATATAATTTAAACGGGTGTTGTTATGAATGGGGAAATTAGCTATACAGACCAAAACCTTTTTTTTGTACCAGGCTTTAAACATGTTTATTTCTGCTTTAAAGATGGACATTTTAAGGAGTCCGAAATACAGAGCAGTTTCCTGGCCAGCTGCTGCACTACAACAATGTTACCCTCACCTCAAGGGTTCACCCTTGCCTCAGCTTAACCAAACTTTTGCCACTTGTTCCCAATGGATCCGATCATCTTCATCTTGTCATTCCCACGCATGTGTACACCGGCCCTCCAGGTGCCCCATCTGGAGTCTTTACAGTCTTTGGATGGGCAATGCAGGGGCCTTCAGGGCTGAACTACCCCGTCTGCATACAGCTACAAGTGAGGGTACATAGTGAACTGGATTCCTTCCCTCATCAAAATTCAAAGGAAGTGACCCAATCCAAACATGACCAGTGTGCCCATCACTTCATTGACTCTCTTACCCCCTTAAGAGTCAACACCAATGGACGACTACTTGCAGTCAAGCCGATTGGGAAGAAACTCTGGTGTCATAGCAAAGTCCTGGCCAAACATTTCTGGGCAAACTCTATGAGAAACTACCATCTGGATTTTCCACCATCAACTTGGACTCCTGCCTCATCTATGGGTCTCTCAAACACACTTCAGCCTTTACCCGCTTGCCATTACACACCAACATTGTTGCTCCAAATTTCTGCTGAGATACTTGATTTAATGTTAATAAGAAGTCAGGTCCTCGGTGTACTCTTTAGAATGAAAAAAAAATCTTATTATGACGAAAAACAAAGTGTAAAGTCTAAAGCCTCCTCCTCTCTGAGGGCGCATTTATCATCAAACAGTACATAATGACTCCAGACAAAATGACTTTCTGCCACATCTGACACCTCAGTCTTTCTAATGAACCCAGTTTGAGATTTCATCACCTGAGAGAGCAGGCTAATGACCCTTCTTGTAACAAACAAACCTTTTACCGTTTAGACTTTTGCCTAATTAATCTCACCTGCATCTATTAGCAGGTTTTGCAGTGTCACATTTGGAGGGAAATGGATGGGAAATTGGGGCCTCTGTGCACTATGCTTTCCCCCAAGAGTACCTTTTCTGAAATAACAAGTTTCTTTAGGCTACACAGTAGCACATCATTTGATTTCGTAGAGGCTTAATTAAATGTTGGAACACAATACATGTGCAACCATCTTTCGTCCCCCATATTCAACCACGACTAATAAAAATACTAATTGACTAACTATACCTTGTTAGTAATGGGAAACATAAAGACAATTTCTCTAATTTCAAAGTGTGTCTTTCACACTTTGTATAAACTTGGAGTACGAGGAGACATAACGACATTGACAATGAATAGTATTTCCTGAGGGGGCTTTTATCACCAAACAGGACACGGTGACCCAAGACAAAAGGATTCTCTCCTGCCTCTTTGCTCCTGGGAACCCGGCTAATGAGCCCTATTTGTGATGTCATTACCAAAGGATGCTGGTTAATGACCCTGCCTGTAACAAACAAACCTTTTACTGTTCTGTCTTAAGCCTAATTAATCTCATCTGCATCCATTAGGAGGTTTTGCACTCTCGCAATTAAAACCCGAGTGTAATGGGAATGGGTGTACATACACTGATATTAATGAGTTTTTAGTGTTCTTGAAAAGCTCAAGTGTAAACCTCCTAATTGTCTAATCGTCACCTATTCTCTGAAGGGCTGTAGGAGATAGGCCTGCGATCTCAGCCCCTACGCACCATCGTCACCTTTCTATAATTAGTATTCTAAGTGTGATGAAGTTGCCATTAAACTGCTTTAGATTGTGTTCACAGTTACATGCTGCGTTGGCATTGGACACAATGCAGAATCATCAAAAGGAACGCAATTCATTGGAAAATGGGCCGAAAGCTCACAAGACATCTTGAAATTACTTGTGTGCAGCAGCAGAAAATTCCAAATGCTTTTAAACAACCTGAAAAAAAGTAAAGGCTGCTAGTAATGGTGTTCTGGGTAACTCAAATCAATCAATATATGTACCAACTGATGTTGGGTATTTAAAGCGAGGTGTACATGGTCTCTCAGAAACGCCGCAACAGCAATATGGTCATACTTGCCCAACCTCCTGATTTTCTCACCCGTTTTTCATTTGCCCATCCCGGTTTCCTCCCAGAGTCACAATTCTCCCACATTTCTCCCGATTTATGTCAATTTTTCACACCTTTTTTCCCTTTTTGTTTCTGGCACTGTACGGCGTGTATAAGCCCTACTGTTTCTACCTGGACGACAATACCAAATGTCTTTTCCCGCCGCACATCACAGCATTACAGCTAAGCCGTCGTGGTATGGCGTAAGCCATTGGAAATAATTTCAGAGCACAGTGGTACCGTTGTAGCGTTGTGTCTGAAAGTACCTTCAGTGAGTGAGAGATGGAGAGAGAAATGGAGAGTACCAAGATAAAGAAATACTCAAGCAGAGCAAAAAAAATAATGAATGAATGAAAACTGATGAATATTAACCTAGTTTACACCAGATCCACACAAGTTCACACCAGAGGGGAGAATTATTCAGTTTTCTTTCCTGATAAAAGTAAAATTAAAAGTAGGCCTATTTAACAAAAAAATGCTGTTGCAGTGTACTTATTTTTTTTGTTATTTTCATTCTTAAAAAGTCACCAGAATGCAGGAAACAAAGTCTCTGAAACTCAATTCTTTCTGTGGAAGGATCACCAGACCCCCCGCTTTGGTTTTGAAATCCTCCCTATCTTTGAACACTCAAGGCTGGCAAGTATGAATCTGGTACAAATGGTGAAAATATAGGAACAACCAGCACTGATGTACCAACTATTCAATGTGACTGTTACAAAGGGATCCACTTCATGTCCAGATGTTTGTGTGCTCACCATGAGAGTAGACATGAAAACTTAAGAAACAATCCAGGTGCGTTGCTTAACTTTTTAGGGGTTATAATTAGGAATGGACAATCAAACTTTTTCTCTCCCAACACCGATTTTGATACCTCAGTTCAGTGCATCTGCTGTCACCGAGTGCCAATCCAATACCAGTGCTCTCTTTCCCCCCAAATTTAAACTGTACGTCGCTGCGTGGAACTCATTGAGATTGTTTTTATGTACGTTAACATGAGGCCAGGTTGCTATGGTGCTAAAAACAGAGTCAGTGGCCCACCGTGACTGAATGAATAAACAGGGAATTATTTAATAACATTGACTAAGAAACTGTATTTAATGGTTCAGACTGGCTGATACCTGATCCGCTCAATTAGGTCAGTATAAGGACCAAAATGCAGTGTATACAACTGAAACCCTAAGAAATATGGTGTCTCCATACTTTCAAAGCAGTTTGGAAGTCCAAGTGGTGATAGGGCCCAGCCAAGAGCCCAGCGTGACCCAGGAGAGCAGAGCAGATAAGAGCCATCTTCAGTGTTATTGTGCAGTGCAGTATACAGACTGTGAGATTTACTATCAGAGGCAAAGTCAGAAAAACACACCATGAAGTCATAAGTTAAGGAAGGGCTCTTTATTCAGTACTGAAATGTTGTTTTTTTTGTCTGTCGTTAAAGACAAGTAAACTGTCACAATAACAAGCTTGAATTTTCCATCTAAATTGGTCAAATTATGAGTTAGTACCCATGAGGAATCATCTCAGAACTATACTAATAAGTAAAGGAAGTGTGCTAAACTGCGGTTTTAACATCCCTTCCTGTTTACTTAACATGAGAAGATTAGGTACACATTATTTTGGATTATTTACAGAGAGCTGTAACATTAAACGTTCATATTATAATGAGGGTTTAAAGGAAGGTTGACTATTTGATTGTTCGTATAGGCCTGTTTTGAATTGTCAGGTTTTCCTCAAAAACGTAATGTCTCTTTAAAATATTTGCATTCCCATTTTCCCTTCCATTTAATGAATGAGGGAAGAGATTAATTAGGCAAAAGGTTCAACAGTAGAGGGTTTGTTTGTTTACAGGCAAGGTCATTAAGCGTTGTTCCCCAGCGATGCCGTCCCAACTGGGACTCATTAGAGAGACTCTTAGAGGCACGATCCTTTTGTCCTGGGTCATCATGTCCTTTGTGATAATAAAATGAATGTCAGTTGTAAATTCCAAGGGGAATCTCATGAAAGTGTCAGACAAAACAAAATATAAGTACATCGAAGAAATGTCTTCTGGGTTCCCTGCTATGCAACCGTATATTGTATGTTCAAGTCAATCCATGTTTGAATAGTACACTGACCTTGGCTAACTTGCGATGCCGTAAACTCATGACAAACTCTGTCTTGATGATTTGCACCAGGGCTGAATTTATGAGGCTCGGCTGGACTTTGATTTATGTAGGTTATTTGGTAAAAATAGATACCTCGGCTACAGGCGCCTGATAAGACTGAGAAACCATCCTTGAATTGATATGGGCAGAGAGTAGAGCTCCAGCAGTGGAGTTAGAGTTTCAGGACCATGGATAGCAACTTATAGCGCAGGTTTTCGTGAAACAGTCGGCTAATAGGAAGGGTTTCAAAAAGAAAGTCATGTACTCGTTATCAAAATACAATGTTTTACCCCTAATCACTACATTTTTATGTGTTAAAGCTTTATGTGAGAATGTTTTTTTAACAACCCCCTTCCTGCTGTTAACTACCTATGATTTATGGCTGCACATAAACTGCCTGATCTACATTTCTTTAATCCTGGTGTTGATTTATGATTCTTTTCACTCCAGGGTACTGGATATAAAATGAGTACTTGTGTTCTAACTATAGAGGGCCTGTGTGGAATTGAAGTGTTAAACTTAAATATATTGACTTTCTCTGGGGGGACATGACAGCTGTGTGAACTCAGCACACTCTTTACCTTCCAATCTACACTAACTCTTCTAAAAGCAACACTTCCAATTTGCAATCCTGCCTTTATGTTGTTTACAGTGTTGTGACAGCCATTCTTTGTCTGATAACATCACTGCTATCCTTGGCCTTGGCCTTGGCCTTAGTAGTTTTGCAGATTGATGTAATGGGTGTTTTCTTCTTTTAAACTAGGGAAGCACTGATCCAACTTTTTCAGTCCCAATAGCGATACCTGGGCTTTGGGTATCGGCCGATACCGAGTTTATGTGTAAGGCAACATCAGGCCTGACTTTAATATTGCTTTTCAAACTTTGTAAAACAAAATGTAGCAGCTAAATGCATATATACAAATTTAATGAATTGTTATTTATTATTGAAATAATAAGTACATAAACCAGCAACTTGGTAAAAAATCTTCAAAATTAACGGGAACCTGTTAATATGGGATTGGACAAATTTGCTTCATGCAAATGTATGTATATATTTATTATTGTAAATAACAATGACAAATATTGTCCAGAAACCCTCACAGCATAAATATACTTAAATCATAACATGGCAAACTCAAGCCCAACAGGCAACAACAGCTGTCAGTGTGTCAGTGTGCTGACTTGACTATGACTTGCCCCAAACTGCATGTGATTATCATAAAGTGGGCATGTCTGTAAAGAGGAGACTTGTGGGTACCCATAGAACCCATTTTCATTCACATCTTGAGGTGAGAAGTTAAGGGACCCCTTTGAAAATGGCCATGACAGGTTTTCCTCGTCAAAATGTAGCCCGTTACAACCTAAAAAACACAAGTTGCGTTAACGCGTTAAAGAAATTAGTGGTGTTAAAACAAATTTCCGTTAACGCGTTATTATCACGTTAACTTTGACAGCCCTAATATAAATGTGTTTTCCCCTGCGCTCCTGACACATGAAGTTTGTGTTTATGACCAACATATGACGATGAAAATCCATATATATATCATTCCCTGATGCTGCCTTTATCATCTGACAGGTGCCTTCAGAAAACACAACGCTCTCCTGACTTTAACTTTCCCAATGAGACTAATTTCTGATGTCATCACCAGAGCATGTTGGTTAATGATCTTGCCTCTTACAAATAAACCTTTTACAGTTTAGACTTCAGCCTAATTAATCTCATTTGCCTCTATTACAAATCACTGAACTACCAATTAAATCTCCCAATCACAATCTTCATCAGATACTACTACGTGTTTATACTGTAACAGTAATAGTACAGGTGTAATTTAATACGAGAGAACTATTGCTTTATCAGCCTTAACAAATCCATCCTAAAATGTCTCTGCTTAGAAGACTGGATCCTCAGTCTTTTTAAATATTTAATTGAATATTGTGAGACACAGAATAAAACTGCTTCTGTACATACAATTATTATATTTCCATTAATGCCCAAGCATGTTTGCCCCATCACTGTCTGTGGATAGTGAGTCTTATATAGAGTGACCTTAATTAACATAGACGTGAAATTAGATCATCAGCAGCATGATATCACAGCCATAAAGGTCATCTCTATATTCATTATATGTAGACCTCTACATACACAGAGGGGATACGGAGTAATCCCAAGAATATAAGAGAGCCTCATACTTTGTATTTAGGAAATTAGATGAGCCTCCATTGAGCTTCATATGTATATGTTCACATTTTAGTATATTTCTTATCCTGAGAGTGTTAAATTCTTTAATAAGTGGAAGGTCTGTGTTTGGCAAGAATCTGGCGTTACGATACGTATCATGATACAGGCCTAACGATTCTATATATTGCGATACTGTAAGCAAGGTGATATATTGCGATTTTTTTTTCAAATCTAATTTTAGGAAAAACTGTCATAGTATAAAGAGCACAACACCATATGTATAAAATCTGAGTAAAAAACAGTCACTATGTGAAATCGCTACTATGGGGACTAACATCATTACATCCATGGATCCACAAGAGTCTCAGCTTTCCAGTCATATCCAATTTATGCAATTCTAAGACTGTTTAGGGACCCCAGTATGCAGAAATATTAATATTAATATAACACCATTTTTGGAACAATTACTCATGGGTAGTACCAATATTAAACAAATTTTCATTCACCCCTTTGAAAATGGCCATGCCAGTTTTTCCTCGCCAAAATTTAGCATAAATGTGGAGCGTTATTTTGCATTCTTCGCGACATGCATGTATAACATGGTTGGTACCAATGAATTCCTTACGTTTTGTAGTTTCATATGATGCCGGTATATTCACTCTAGCTTAAAAATTGATACAGCGTTTAGGGCAATTTATACAGTATTGCAAAACATAATATTGCGATACTCGTGTATCGGTATTTTCTTACTACCCCGAAAAATATTTGGTTCCGTTAGACAGATGTTGGTAATGTTTCAAGACATTTTTTTTGTCCATTTGAGGCAACCATAAAACTGGGATAAGTGAGCATATTGTGAACCAGGTGGTATGAAGTCAGATGAAATGCTTAGATGTGGAAATAAAAACACATGCCAGTTTACTTTGTCCAGCTGCATTGAAACCAAATGGCCACACGAGGGTAGTAGTTGGCAGATTTTAATGGTAAAGAACATGATGGGTGCAAAAAGTTAGTGTGCACTCAAATGCACTCTGAATGATATAATAAGGTAGTTCTCTTCTGAACAAAGTAAACTACAGAACATAGTGTTGGAGCTGTATGTATCAGTTTAGCATTATAGGATGATATGTGAGTGTGGTAAAACGTGAAACCAGGACTTTACAGTTTCTGATGAGTTTTCAAATACAAATATAAATAGACGAGGGTACGAATGATGATATCATTGTACTGTAATGTGCTGTAGTTGCATGTTTTGCATTCAGACTGTAATATTTGTACTGAGAGGGAAAAAAAAGGCACTTTGAATGCTCAGAAAGTGCCAGGCAGGTTGTCAGAGGCCAATGTTATGACCGCTCGGAGGATCAGCAGCTTCTCTCGAGCGAAGGACAACATGAAATATTCAAACTGCTGAGTCTGCATTTTTTTTTTTTTTCACAGCCGTTTGAATGAGAAGCAGCCCATCACATAGTCATACTGCTCAAAGAGGCTCGCTGGCAGCTAATTAGCAGAGCTACAGTAGATGGTGCTGTGATTGATGGGAATGAGATTTAATGAGCACTAAACATTTACTGCCAAGGCTGCATATTTCTCATTAAGGCATTCAAACGCTTTATTGTCATTTTCAGAATTGAGTCAGTGATTAAAAAATAATGTATTGAAATATATTTGTGTGTGTTGCTGTAGTTGAAGCCACAGTGGTGTGCTATTGTCAGATGGGCGACAGAAAATGAGGCGATGATTTATAATCTAAGTAAGAAAAGCAGAGTTGTTTGTCTGATATGTACTGTTATATAATTCTGTTTAGAAACACAAGCATATAAATGCTGCGTGTATTTACTGTAGAATGTGTGAAAGTCATGACATTACCCATCATTTGTATTTTTGACATTAGATTAGATAAGAGAATATCTATTCATCTTAAACTGGACATAGTATAGGGTCCCTGTATACTGTTATAAATGACCCGTATTCATAAAAAAATGAAATGTTCTCAAATAAGGTGGACATAGATTAAAGGGACTGTATGTAAGTTTGTATAAACGTTTTTTATTAGTTTTTTATTGCCAGTGTGTGAACAGGTTGTAACCTAACCTAAAAAATGAGACCTTCCACAACTTTCTGGGTTTCCTCTATCAGTCTGTAAACTGCTTTTAATGTGAAGAATGCGTGACGTTTTTTATGGGAAAATCCAACAGATGTGATGCCAACAGATGCCAAGCCCCCTGGAAGAGCGCCGGGCTTTGATGCAAATTTCCGTAGTGGCCAAACGGCGGTACTACAACTTCCGTGTCCATCAAGTGATGCCATTGGGCCCAAAAGGACTTTTTCCCATAGACTTACATTGGGAAAGAGACATCTTTAACTCTGTAACACTTGATTATCCCTTAAATCATTAGGTCCTAAAAGTTGTAAAACGCACTAATAGCCAAATCCAGAGTTATTTCCCTTCCTCCGTTCATGTGAATGAGACCCAGATTGGCTGGCTGGACCGAGGGCTGGGAGGCGGAGTTAAAGGAAACACTACTGTGCCTGCTCTGTGGGCCCAATGGATGTGGAAGATCGCCAGATGATCCGGGTACTTTATCACTCGGCAGTCGAGCCATTTTGGCTTCATGTGCCACTGAGCAACGCTCATAGAAATGAATGGGAGCTCTTAATACATCCATGCATCATGCACGCTCACAAGTACCTTTACTCTCTTCAGCTCCAGTGCAGGGTTAACAGTGTGCAACGATAGTTAATGTTCGGTTTGAAATGGAGTCCGCTAACTCAGACTCCAACACAAAACCTCCACGGAAGCACAAAAAAAAAGAGTTATACAGTATCTGGTGAAACCCGTCTTGCAAAACAGGAATGTGACCAACGTCGTAGGGAAAACTAGGGTCAACATCGGCCGTGCCTTCGATTCACGGCGGGACCTTCGTTTGGTTTTAGGTATCAAAACGGACCCCGAGCTGGCAAAATTCCTATTGGAAAGGGAAGCTAACATTACTGCCAAGCATGTGAAATATATAGTGATATTGTAGTTATAGCTGTCAATCACGTCTCGTGTGTGTCGCCTCACTGTTTTGACCAATGCTCGATCGCGTCTACGTAGTGCGAGCACCAGGACGCTGACTGTCATTGACTTAACACCCACAGGTGTCACTGTTAACAAGCAATTTCTGATTCTTACATATCGCCCCTTTAATAAACATCTGCATGTCATTTCTCTTAGTGCTTGTACCTACACTACTGATTTCAAGATATCATGCAGGTTTCAAACTTGGACACAAAAAGTGTGTGTTATTCTGTTACTAAAATGTACCGCTCAAGCATTGTATAATAAGTCCAAAATAACTGTACACCTTACACATCTAATTATTCATTCAAATAGCGTATCGATGGAGTGATTTCTGGTTCCTTGAGAAGACAGCCCAGCCGGTTGATTAGTACCTCTTAGCAGCTGCTGGTTATTCAGTATTCAGTACCATAGACGGTCGATTTGTTTGAAGTTATTTATGGAATGACAGTGCCATATGGTCAGCAAGTATGTCTGTGATTCATTAGAGAAGCACCCGATGATTGGCCTTTTTAGTTGTCTTTTGTATAACTGCAATGGTGCCTGGATTATGTCTTAAGCATCAGCGCGACCTTTTCAATCATTCCATTAACCCGGGATGTGAAGGATATTTGTGATTCGTGTTAACCGAGTTATCTAATCCAAAATGAGCACCTGTGCCCTCGTCGGAAAGAACTTGATTGAAATTAATGTGTGAAATCGGAGCAATTAATGTTTGTCCTACAGCGAGGGATTAAGGTCAGAACTCTCTCTCTCTCTGTATCTCTCTCATAAACTCATTCCAGGCATTGACTACCTCTGCTTAGAAATTGACAGGCAAATCAACGGGTTTAATTAGTGTATAGATGTGAGACATCCGTACAGCTTGTTAAGACAGAATCGGTCCTCCTGGTCAAAGGCCGATCGACCAGCCAACTGTGTTTATGCACAGTCCAGGATGAGTCAAAACCCAGGCCAGGACTGCTGTCCTCTTTAAAACCGGATGTGGTCCTGATCAAAACCCACGTGACCTTTGAGCTTAGAGGCCAAACAGGAGTTCACAATATCACAATTCAGTACATAGGTTCCCATGGTTTGAATTACACTGCTGAGTAGCCAGAAAATGGAAATATTGACTGGAGCAGTACAGGTGTAAGCTGGGATTGATTGATTTTTCAATGCTTTTCTGATAGTCTCTGTTGGGCTTCTTACTAATCTAATCTGATTGTGTATGTGTGAGCTTTGGATGTATGAAGCAAATCAACACAATTAATATGATGACATGCCAAACGTATAGAGTGGCCCGAGGGTGTATTTATCATCAAACAGGGCACGGTGACCCCAGACAAAAGGATTCATTCCTGCCTCTTTTACTCCTGGGAGCCTCTCTAATGAGCTCCATTTATGATGGCATTGCCACTGAATGTCTGTTAATGACCTTGCTTGTAACAAACAAACAAACAAACCTTTTCCTGTTCAAATTTAAGCTTAATTAATCTCATAAGAACCCGTCTCTACTCTAATGATTAAAACTGGAAGGGAATTTGTGTGGGGGGAGGTTGACATTTAATTTAAAGTAAACATGGTAACTGTGAAATGGTCAACCCTTCAGTGTCACATTTTTGTGATGGTTTAAAAGGCTGTCGCTGACTTCCCCTTGGCTCTTCCTCTTGGGGGAATCCCTGTCCCCATCTTTAATTCCAATCCTCCGAAAATCTGAAGTCTAATCTCAACGGGACTTCTGAGAGATCAATCCTTCCAAGGGCTGAGGGAGAAAGCGAACATTGACGGATACTAGAGAGCGCATATTCACCCAGCATTGTGATCTTTCATCATTTCCTCTCTGCTGTGGAATATCAATTGATGTACAAGTGTACATAGGGCTGGGTATGGTTTAAAAAATACAATATACCAAAGCAATTTTTTTTTTATATCTCACATTAAGTAGTGTTTTTTTCTGATGAACAATATATCAGCCTTTTCAAATTAATCATTTTAATTTTAACACAAAGCAGCCGTCCAAGAACCTTGCCAAAGTAAAATTGTCTAAAATGAGCAAAGAAATATCTAATCAAAGAATAAGTAGATAAGAAAATTCGTGCAGATATTCCAGTTTTCCAGACCAGTTATCTAAACAAGAGCTTTACACCGATAAATCAACCAGACTCATATATTGGCCAATATGATCTTATTGCAGATATATCCTTATTGATGAATGTGTCGACCGATAAGTAACAAGAAATTGCAGTACAGAAATGCAAACGAAATCAGTTCGAGGTAATTCACTGTTACATAGTTTGTCCACCAGCGAGCACTGACAAGTTGATTTTTCAACTGTAAAATGTCTCGTTCATGTATCTTGATCAAAATTTAAAAAAATAAAAGAAATAAAATGGATCTGAATCAAGATTGCTTGTTTATGTTATGTGCTTATGTTAAAAGAAATTTACTCTCGGCCCATATTTTTAAACTCACAAATATTGATATTTAAAGAGGAACTATTATGCTCATTTTCAGGTGCATACTTGTATTTTGGAATTCAATTAGAACATGTTTAAACGCTTTATTTTTCTCATACCGGCTGCAGCACCTCTTTTCACCCTCTGTCTGAAACGCTCTGTTTGTGTTGTGATTGGTCAACCGAACCAAACTCTTGGGACTCCGCTCCAGCTCTGCTCTAACTAGCTTTGTTTGAGGGCGTGCCAAACTTGCTGCTTGGTAGGCATTATGCAAATTTGTTACTTGATGACATCAACACATTATGGAAAAAAGGCGGGACTTGAATCAAGGCGTTTCAGGCAGTTCAGGAGCAGTGTTTCTGTGGGGGAGAGTAACTCCCTTTGACGTGGACTTTGGGCTTTGTAACTTTGCAGACCTTTTACATGCACAAAAAACCTATATAACACACTAAAGGAAAGGGAAAAAGCATAATAGGCCCTCTTTAAAACAATCTGGTATCATACACACACCCAATGCAGAGGAGAAGTAAAAAGCAATTTCAAACAATTCAGTCTTTGTACACCAGGAGGTGTCCTCCATTGACCCCTTTTTTTCATTCATATTAACAGCTGCTGTGTCCTTCTGTACTAGTGTACGTGAACATTTCTCTCAACACTGTATCAGAACTCAGCAGTACATGTCTGATTGCTGTGACAATGTGCTAAAAATTGATGTACTTTGAGATGCAGCAGAAAGTTTTGGGTACTGATTTTGTGTGGGACAGTGATAGAAAATAAGAGAGGGGAAATAGAAAATCACATTTGCTCTCAGTTCACTTCGCTCCATACAGACAAAGTCATTAACACACGCTTTCCATCCAATGGAGAAGCAATTTCAAACTTTCCTCAGCTAAAGTTTTACGGGTAAAATTGTACTTTGAAACGTTAACTATCTTCTCTTACTGGACATCGTATGAGAGTTTAACTTCAGCAGTGTCTAACCAGACAGATTTGACCACCACCTGCTTCTCCCTTATCTTCAGAAGGCAGCCGAGGCACACCCAGCAATCAATAACCAGTAATCACCAGACCACAAACTGGCACACTCTTTTCCATATGCCACATCGTGAACTTCTCACATTCAGCTAGTGATGCCTGCTATTCAATCAGTGCTTGATGGGCTGTGAGGCATCACAGGGAACGTGTTCCTGCGGAGGAAAGATGGAGGCCATTTAAAAAGTGGCCTGAAGTTCAGATGCTCAGATATGATTGAATTCCCTGATAGCAGCAGCTGTTCAACAATGTTCACATTCATTTTAGAAAATCTCCTCTTAGTCCGCAGTTTGGCCTCCCAGACATTCACATATAGAGCAAGACGATGAGTCATCGCACAAGTCAAGGACATTTGGTGCCTGGACTAAAGAACTCTAATGAATCTTTTCTCTACTCTACTTTCTTTATCTGCCTTTTTCCGTTCCTCCTTTTTTTTTACCGGGCTCAGCTTAAACCCTGTCCCTGCGTCCTTTACAAAGTCACTCAACTGGATAAAGTCATTTACCTGGATGAAGGGGAGCGAGAGAGGATGATAGACAGAGAGAGGGAGGCTGGGCTGTGTGTGGCAGAGAGGAAGTCTTTGACAAACACGGTGTTTGTGAGGAGAATGTAGTAAAATGGCAGAGGAACACAGATACGGAGCAGCGGCAAGTGAAGTGCACGGAGAGTGCAGAGTTGAAGCCGGAATACTTTGAAATGACAAATTCAGTCTTTTTCCGCCAACATCAGAACACTGTGCTGTCTCTACCTCTTTATTTATGTCCCAGAATCCCAAAACAAATAGAAAAAAAGGTGATGAATGAAGAGACAAATACCAAATAAGGGAAAGAGAGAGAAGATGGCAGGCTGAAGATGTTGAAGTAACAAACGAAAGATTGTTAAATGTCAGTTATTTAACTGAACACATGGTGCAAAATTGCGTAAAAGATGATTAAAACTAAGATGGTGATCAACATAATACCTGCTGAACATCAGCATGTTTGCATCATCTAGCTCTAAGCACCAAAGTGCCAGCCCAGTCGCACAGCAGTTTGTGAAATAGTCATAAAATCCATTGTAATGATTTTGATTAAAAAAAATCTCGTGATGGTCAGCACAAAATCAATTCCAAGTAATTGTGAAACGGGAAGTATAAAGAGGAGAAAGGAGGAGGTCGGGGTGGATGGGTAGGTCAAAAAACAAAGGACTTTCACCCATGAAACCGCTGTTTGTGTCCCATGTGAAACCACAAGTCGAAGTTGATTTATTTGCCACGTACCTTCCGTACTTAAGTTACTTCCAGAGTGATTTTAACCCAAACCGTGATCTTTTTGTAAATCTAACTAAGTCGTTTTTGTCACGGAACTTCCGTACTTAAGTTACGGCACTTCCGTTGTTATTTTAACCCAAGCCACGATCTTTTCCTAAACCTTACTAAGTAGTTTTGTTGCTTAGGCGTAACCAAGTTGATCTTTTCCTAAACCTAACTAAGTAGTTTTGTTGCCTAAACCTAACCAAGTCGATCTTTTCCTAAGCCTAACTAAGTAGTTTATTACCTAAGCCTAACCAAGTCAATCTATTCCTAACCCTAACTGCGTGGTTTTATTTTGAAATTGACACATGCGTCACGGGTTGTTGAAAGTCATGCTGTGCGTCACGAAAAAAAAAGGGAAATTCATGTCCATGTACGCGAATCAAATAGATTACATTTTGTGACTATTTCATGAACTGCCCTGAGATTGTGTTGAATGTGCCTAAGCATGGTCTCACAGAGCAGCTAAGGACGTGCATATACAGCACACAAACACATTTTTTAAAATTTGGCACAAACTTGCGGGCTCAAGGATGAACTGATTAAAGTAATTCTATTTTATTTTTTTCAATCCCATCCTTGTAGATACCTTGTCTTCTTCTGTTTTATTCACACCCTCTCACACAGGCTTTCATTTGTTCGTTTTGTTCCTTTATTGATGGATGTCGTTTTGCTGTGCAGCTCTTAAAGCTCAACTGAGCCCTGTTGGAAGTCTCTCAGAATCATTTATGAATATACATCAAGCCTGTGTAATGTATGATGTCAAAACGAGTAGAGCTTTTATCTTTGAACACTGCTTTCTCAATGGTTAGGTCTGTCTCTCGTCAGCCTTCGTATACAGCATGACAGTGTATGACACACTGCCATGTCACCTGACATAACAAATGATAATGTCTCACATTTTGATGTCATTGTTATGTAAAGGCAGCTCCTACACTGCTGACACAGTCAAATTCTCTCGTCATCCCAATCTTCACAAGACACGGAAATCCTCTGTTGGTCTGGAGGAGCTGCAGCATTTATTTCTGCACAAACGTCCACTGTACATTCACTAGATATTCTCAAAGCTAAACTAACTCTCCCGCAGTGTATAGTGTGCGCGCATGCATGTGAGGTGGAGTGAGATGTGAGTGAAGGCAAGCAGGCAGAGGAGCAGAGTACAGCAGAGACTACGGCCCTGGAGACCAAAGCTACGGTCTCCCCCGTGTCCTCCGACCGCGGCCAACACTGTTTTGCAAGACAGGCTTCACTAGATATTACTTTGCGGTTTTAGTGCTTCCGTGTTGTTTGTGTTGGAGTCTGAGTCTGAACAGCGTAGCCACAGGTGAGCGCACATGGGACACTGACCCGGATTGATTTATACGTGTAAGAAGTTACAAACAGTCCCTTTAACTTAGCTGACGTTACTTGTTGTTATGCTAACGTGGGAGAACTACTCAGGTTCTTCCCGAACTCGTAGACATCGTTGCCAAAAGCAACGTTACATAGAAAGTAAAGTTAAAAATGGAAAGTTGTACACTTCTCAGGACAGCTTGCATTGAAACGTATGCACATTGTAGGGAGACACCACCGCAGTAATGGCGACTTGTTAACTTCCGGTATTTCCCCAGATTCGTCTATAACTGGCGTCCTGTTTCTAAAGTATCTATTTATTAACGACAATTAATTTCTCTGAACGCAGGTGAAATCACACTGATTCCATTGTCAGACACTTGTTCCCATGCAACACATTAATTTGCTCAAGCGTCCAGATTACATGAGAAAAAGGCAAACCATTACTTGTTTATGAAACAAAAATATGTTTGTCGTTTTCACTTTCATCTATCCTTTTGCCTAACATGCATCAGTTGGATATAAATGAATATCCTCACACACACATTCCTGCTGTTTTCCAGCTTTTCATGTTTGACCTTTAGTGACTGTGAGAGGGTTGATGAGCTCCGGGGTGCAGAGAGATACTGACTATCTCAGGTTGATCGTGTCTCTCCACGGTTTATCCGTCTCAGTGCTGATGAGATTAACACCGCCATGCCTTTCTGTTATATCTCCCTATGCAGACCTCTACCAGCCTCGGACTCTTTGGTGCTTTAAAGAGAAGCGGATGAGATATTCAAGACCTTTTTCTGGTGAGTGATGATGTGACATGGAGCAAATTTACAAAACTTTTTTAACAAAATACAACAGGGAAACACTTCCTGACTGTGTTTCATGTCTAACACAGTGCTGCAGGAAGTCAACATCTCCTGACAGTGATGATAAAGTGCACTGACGTAAAGAACACTGCTAACTCGCCACTTTTATTTGACCTTTTTTATTAATGTTTCGGTTGGTTTTCTATGCCTACAACAATCACATGCATGGTTAGATTCTCTCTCTTCCTCTTTCAACCCCTTCACTGATAAACTGACCTGCTGTCAAATGATGATACACGTGTGCTGTTTCCCAGAGATCAGAGGTCTGTTCGGCAAGACAAGGTTGGTAACTTATCCCATGTTCCTGGTGATGCAATATGACAGTCTACTCAAGCATCTCCTGCTTGCACGAACATGGCACTTATACCAGCCTCCTTGCCTCATCTTGCCGTCTCTTTCTCTATACCACTTTTCTCTCTCTCACCCTTTGCAATATGCAATCCCTCAGTAGATTAGAAAAATTGTTCTCTCTGTGGGGGTATCCTGAATGTATAGTTTGCAACAATTTGCAAAGGCTGTCAGTCATTCCAGTTTTTCAAATCAGAACTTATACATATATATATATACCTTTACTGTATATTTGTCACTTTGTTAATAAGATAATACTAAGTTAGTCTGACAAAACTGCTGTAGACTGTGCAAGATAACATGAAAAGCATTCCTCTCTTGAGGAGATATGTACAATAAAAGTGGAAGTATTCAGTTGTGCAAGATGAACACTTACTGTAATAGTCATTTAAGTGTGTTTGGCTCTGTGCATATCCCAGTGTGAGGGGGATTACACATGCAGTTCATTCAGCCAGCTGCTGAAAATGATGAAACTGGTT